>NW_015161424.1:637354-650606 GCF_001447785.1 Gekko japonicus
AGGGGGAGGGGGAGGGGGGGAGGAAGCCTTCCTTACCTTGCGCTGGCTGTCCTGGGACGGATGTCCCCGGGTACCACCCAGGTCTCGTGCCCCAAGTCCCAGTCTGACCGTTCAGCATTCTTAGCTTGTCATACATTCCATCTGCACCCATCTGTTGCTTTTCGCTAGCCAGGTTGCGGAGGACTCTGTTGATCGACGATACCTGAAAGGGAAGGGCCATTCAATGAAATGGTCGGCGCGAGAACCCTTTGGAACACGGCTGCTGCTACACAGACCCTCCACCCACCCGGCCAGATCACACTCTCTGCCTTCCTCGAAGAGAGAGCGCTGAAAACGCCATCCCAAATTATAGCTGCGAGTGAGTCCCACCCTTGTCACTGCCAAGCAGTCGAAAGTTATAAACCAAAACCACCGCTGTGCTCCGGCACAGCCTTGAGTAGCTGCAATAGGACGACCCCAGAATAAATGGGTGGTTGGATTGCAGCCATTTTAGCTTGAGACCAGGGCATGTGCTACAGATACTGAGACGGGAAGTTGCGGCGTGGGAAGCAAGCCAGTTCCGCTGACATCGTGCTTCCGAATCCATCTCTTTTGACGCAGGGTGTCATCCCCCACCCCCACCCCCGAAAAAGACATTTACAATGCAAAAGCCCAAGTGGGTTGTGTTCATCGGGATTCCTTCTTCTGGAGAAATGCAGCTATGGAAGATGTACATCGGGTCAGAAATGTATTTTCAACCTAGAAACCAATGCCAGGGGTTGCGATCTAAAATCTGAACGAAATGCATTAAAAGATGTCGGGGGTGACGCTGGTGATTCACCCAGAAATATTTTGCCACCGGTCTTTTTATTTATTTTTGATTTGATCTATACATCCCTGGGAGCTCACAAGCCCCTAAGGATGAGTCGTGAGAAATGGTTTTTAAAGATCCCCCCCTCCCTCCTGATTCTCTGCGCCAAATTTTGGCCCTAGCAAAAAAAAAACCCGAGGAGCTCCTTAGGTTTTCATTGAGCTAGAAGAACAAAGAGAAGGGAGGTTAGCTGCAGGTCTCCGGGTATTGTACAGGTCAGAGAGAAAAGGGGTTTCGTGATGAACTTACGCTGGGTATGTTATCGTTGGTACAGACCCCCTCCGATAGTAATCTGTCTCGGATCTCCCAAGCAAAGATGGAGGGGCACTCCCGTTTATACTGTGCTATTTTGCTTACAACTTCTGGAGTCGCTACTCTCGGTTTGCTACCTCCGATAGCCCGCGGTCGGATGGAGCCAGTTTCGTAATACCTGCCCAGAATTTTACTCACACAGCCATTCGATACCTGCATCAGGGAAGCGGACAGAAAATCACATTATTAATAATTTCAAGACAAAAATAAAATTGTTTAAGTATGCATTAAACAATGACAAGCTTACGTTTTGATTGTCCAGCACTTGGACTTTTGCATCTGCATGGGTCTATAACACAAAAATATACCTTAAATGGTATGAGAACTTACTTAGAGAAGGTTTTTTTTTTCTTTCTTTTTCTTTCTTAAAAAAAAATATTACATTTGTGGCCCTACAAGCTACAAAGGTGAGAATTTTTAAACCCACTTGAAAGGAGGGGAGGAGAAAAACTGGAGAAAAATGTCAGATTTCGGGAGCAGGGTGGTTTCTATAGACCTAACCAGAGCAGTTTTCAAAATATTCAGGGTGCGGATGCAGGTGAGGAGGGCATGGGCGGTCTAGAAGGGGAACCTGCCGTCCTGGATCCCTAAGCCAAATCCCGTTGCCAAATCGTTTTCTTACACGTCTTAAATGCTACACAAGCACCCAGGAAACTATTTCAAAGGACGCCAGCGTTGTCGATTAGACTGTTGCTTAACAATATATACATCATACACAAGCATGCAGAAGTTATACAGGGGGGGGGGGAGAGGAAACTGTTACCCCGGACACCTGCTTGGAACTCAGCTGCGGAACAGTCAACGGGAGTGACTTCCAAGCAAGTGTCTTGAGGGACGGGGAGCGTAAATGGATTAGCCAACTAATCAGAAACAAAATTACTGCATTATCAAATGGCCATAAGGCATAAGGTGGTCGAGCATCCATTTGTTTAAAGGGGGGGGTGATAATCCCGGTGATTTAGAGAAGTTTGATATCCCCCCCCCCCGCCAACCCGGAAGGTGGAAGTCCTGGCCAAGCCTTTTCGCAGGACAGGCTGGTCGTCGAGCAAGGTAGGCGAAGGGCGGCTCCGACTGGGGAGGCGACCCGCATTTTCACCTGCAGGATTCGGGAGATGTCGCACGGCCGAGCCCCGCTGTGCGCGAGTTCGACGATTTTCTGTCGGGTCGAGTCTGGCAGCGGCCGGCCGTTGACAAACACACCGCCGAGCTGGTTCACGCCGCTGTGACCTGCGAGGCGGGGGGAAGGAAAAGGAGGACAATGGAAGTCTCGGCTACCTGAGAAGGGGCCGCGGGTCGGGGAGGGGGGGAGAGGGAACCGTCCTGCCGCTTCTTTGTCACCCGCATAGAGAGAGAGAGAGAGACGTGAACCCCCCACCCGGAGAAGCCGAGACGCGGCGGCAACAGCAACGTCCACCTCAATCCTGGCGTGAGTTGCAAAACAATCAAACACAGAAACACACACACACACGGGTGTATGCACACCAGAGCAACCCTCGGATCAATCGGGAAGACTTTTCTCTCCTCGCTCTCGCTCTCACACTCACACACACAAGCCGCCCCGCTGCCTCCCCCCCCCCTTCCGTCCCAAGCGCTGACTCCTCTCTAAAGATCCATTCAAGGGTCTCAGCTCTGCCTCTCGGCCCAGAAGAGCAACATTTGGTTACACACTTTCTCTCAGAGACATCCTTTCAGCCTACTTGGCAGCTGGGAAGCAAGCCAGACAGAGCCTGCTTTTTTTTTGGGGGGGGGGGGCCCCCTCTCTGGCACTGGGCGCGGGAGGGAGGGGGGGGGACGTGGGATGGAAGCGTCTCCAGCCCCGCGTTTGGATCGCAGCAGCTCGAAGTCGGAGCTCGCCTGATACCTCAGCCCCAGAGAAGGTCTATTCTGTCCACCTGTTCGCCCCCCCCCCCACCTCCAGAGCTCCTCTGATCTGAAACTAAGCCAACCGCACCTCCTGTTTTCCAACTCTCTGTCCTTCCAATGCCACCTCCGAGAATCACCCCCCTTCCCGGTCCCATTTCTCCTCTGGAAAAGAGGGGGAAGGGAACCAGCCAGGATTGTTTTGGTTTGGTTTTAAAGGAAAAGAAATCGACGTGGTCTCGTCTGAGCTTTGCAATGGTCCTTGCGCGTCCTTTCAGCTGCAGCTCGCTTGGCCAAAAGCAACCCGACTGGAATGCTGGTTTTTTGTTTTTGTTTTTTAAAAAAGAATAGCTGGAAAAGAATCCCCAACCTGCAGCTCTAGGCTTTGGAGGCAAAGGCTCCCTGGAGAAGGTCTGGACTCTCTCTCTCTCTCTGTCTCTGTGTGTCTCTCGTCTGCTCTCCTCCTCTCTTTGGAGCCTCCTGCTAAATTGACTCCCGGAGCCTCAGCTTCTTAGCAATAAATAAGCTCCAAATATAGAAGAGGGGGAAAATATGATGAGTCTCTCTGACATTTGTCTTTAAAATAAAACTAGCTGCACGTCAAGTTTGAGCTTAATTTCTGGGAATAGGCGGAAGTCGCCCCGGATCATGCATGGAAGGCTAATTGAAAAGATCAGTTGGAGCACTTGTGGCAGACATGTCACTTTATGACAGTGCTCCGCTTTTGAAAATTGCATCGTCACGACAAACGGGAGCATGATAAAAACGACCCTTTCTGTCCGGATCTGGGTATCACTCCGACGAGATTGAACTCTACTCGTTTCCCCTCCGAGGGGAGGCGACTTTTTAAGGTAGCCACGGGGCCAGTGTGTGGACACAACCGAGGGGGCGCAAGGCCTCCTCCACAAATGCGAAGTGACACGCGGTTTGGGGAGCTGTGGGAGGGCGGAGGGACTTCGCCCGGAACCGCCGGAGCCCCCGAGAACGTGCACGGCCAGACATGGCTTTTAAGAACCATCCGTCGCTGAGCCCCGGTTCACGGCACTGCTCAGGCGCGGCGCGCTCTGGAAGGGGCCACCGCCGCTCGCCACCTCCCTTTAGGTTGAGAAAGGGGGGGGAGGGGCATCAGCACCCTTCCCCACCCCTCCCCCTCCCTCGCGATGCACTTCCCCTGGACGCAGACGGCGCAGTCGCCTCCACTCCGCCCTCCCTCCCCCCGTCCTGAATTCCGGCGGAATCTGTGCGGCCTCCGCTACAGGGCAGAGGGGCTCGATCCGGCCGAAAGGAAGCACTTTCCCGAGCCACCCGATTTCCGACGGGAGACCTCAGCACGAGTCTAAGCCTCTAGCATCGAAACCGGGACGGGACGGGGTGGGGTGGGGGCAGGGCCGGCTCACTCACTAGGCGAACTAGGCGATCGCCTAGAGCGGGATGGCCCTTAGGGGCACCAAATTGCACCCGGACCCGTACTCTGGGAGTTTCTTGATTATTTGTGTTTTTCATTCTTCCTAAAATGCATTTATTTTTGAAAATTGGTGGGCGCACGGGGCCCCATAAGGGATCCTCGCCTAGGGTGCAAAATAAGCTGGAGCCGGCCCTGGGTGGGGGGGGGAGGCTTCAGTGGAGCTGGCTCGTCTTTGGCCCTGAAGACCCGGCTGCCTCTCTGCACCTGCGCGGCCCAGGAAGCCTGGGATTCCAGGAGAAGGGCCTTGGCCCACACTCGGGAGCTCGGGGGGCGGGGGTTCCCTAGCCGGTCCCGCGAAAAAAGGTTAAGCCTTAATCAATGCCTTAATTTCCCTGGAGAGCGCAGGCAGATCGAGCCCAGTGGCAATGATTATGCGCCGCGGCTTCCAGGGCGAGGCGTCTAATAGGGAAACATATGGTGTCAATTTGGACGCTCGGCACCAGCGACACCCAGGAGTTCCCCACACAAAGCCGGGAAGCGCCGGCTGCAGCGACCTTTCGTCAAACGCCGGGCTTCACCCGACCGGGATCTCCGCGCTCCGGATTGGGGGGGGGGGTAGGGGGGGGGGGGGGGAGGGTGGGGAGCGACGGGACAGCGCCCAGGCGCGCGTAAAGGCATGTCACTCTCCGCAGGATGCCGCCGTCCTGGGTCCGCGGCAAGGCCAAGGGGGCCGCGTGTGGCTCTCCGCTCCCCGTTCAGCAAGAGGCCTCCGGGCAGGGAGAGATCCCGCCGAGCCAGAGAGGATCCCCGCAAAGGATCCCGTCCAGTGACCTCTCAGCCACCCGGAACGCCGGCACGCTTGGGTGGTTATCGCGCCAGCCGCGAACCGTCCCCCCGAAAAGCAAACAAACAAACCCTCCATTGATCTGAGTGTTCGCAGGACTATAGCGCGGCTCTTGTCCCCCGGTGCTTCCTTGGAAGTAAAGGCCACTGGAACCACACGCGTGGCTGGGGGACTCGGCGCCCTCGGTTAGACAGGGACAGAGCCGCAGCTGGGGAGCCAGATTCACTGGAAGAAAGTCCTACTGAATCCAGTGAGGTTTATTCTCAAGCATATGTGCCCAGATAGCAGCCGTAGAAGCCCCCAAGGATGATTAAAGCCCAGATTAGAGTCAAGAAATGTTGGGGCGGGGGCAGGGGGGGGGGAGATCAGGGAAGGCCAAGGAAGCTCTGGTTCTCAGGCTCCGAACTTGAGTGCGTGCACGGGAGAGTAAATCCCGTTCAGAGGAATGTTTTTAGAAGTTTGAAACAACAGCAATTTGCCAGCGAATGGTAGGTTGTTTTTCTCGAAGAGGAATTTGCTGGAAAAGAAGGGCCCGGCCCAGCCAAATGAGCCCCTTTGATTTCCATAGAGGAAATTTAAGCACGTGCTTAGCCGTCCACTTGGAATCACTGGAACTAAAAAGTGCATCCGTTTGGCAGGATTGTGCCCGGAAGGCGCAGATTAGTAACCCGATCCTTCCCCTCCACAAAGTGGGAAATCAGTAAAGATTTATTTCCCAATAATTATAGCTAGGATTCCCCTCATCCCTTCAAATATACCAGGAAGGAAGAGCCCTGGGTTTCTGTTGCATTTGCTTGCAAGTGGACGGGCACAGTTTGGACCTTGCCGGTTTTAGGGCCCCCCCCCCCACCTCGGTCAGCGGGAACTTCCACAGTGCCAGGCTGGGCGCAAGATCGCCGTCCTCCGAGACTGCATCTCGGCATCCCTCCAAGGTTCAAGGGAAAGACTAAAATCCACGAGGAGCTGGACCACTGAGTGGGGTGGCGGTGATGAACCCAAGTCGTTGGAAATAAGTCGGGCGGGATCTGCTTCTTGCGGCTTCGGGGGTGGGGTGGGGAGAAATTCTGCGAGGGTACTTCTCGAACGCAATATACAGACCCAAACAGCGGGTCCAATCATTCCATTCAGCCGAATGAAACTAACCCTCAGAATATGGCACAGAGTCAACGAGACACGGTAGAAACGTTAAATCACGGTGTGGAAGCAAACCTTCACGGAAATCAACGGGATTGATCTCGAAGTAAAGGTATTTAGGATTTAGGATCGGAGCACACAAGGCCATAAAGAAGCCAGCTAACTAGTTTGTTGGACAACGCAACTGCAGTTGACAACATCTCCCGACCCTTCCCTTTCAAGCTGCCTCTCTCACCAGGCAGGCCTGGCTGGTCCATCTCCGCACATAGAATGGGGTTCGCAAACAAATGCGAGCAGAAAGCCATACAGGTGCCCAAGAGATATGTGTGTGTGTCCCCAGCCAGGGCCTCCAGCCTTAAATCAAGACTCTTGATTGACTGCCCATAAATCCCACACGCCCCCTCCCCGAATTCTTTAGGCCGCAGCGCACAGAACCAGGGTGGCTGCGTGGGAACTTTGCCGTAGACGTTTGCGTCCTGGACGCTTGTGAAAGTGGAGAGCTACTTTCTTTGAAAATGTCCGATTGAGGCGTAGTGAATTCCAGTTAGCGACCATCACAGCGAAGCACAACAGAAAACAAGGGACGCGCAGGAATCCAGGCTTGGCGGCCCCGGCTTGCCCTGCCTCCTGGACAAGGATCGGGTTTCTCGCGCCAGCACACCCGAACTGTGACACGATTGGGCCTTTCCCAGTCCATCTGCCTGGTCATCCAGTACAGACCGACGATGGGTCTGGATCCTACCAACATCCGCCGCCGCAGATCTAACCCTCGAATGGAATTCAAGCCGGTCTCATTTAAGTGGACGCTGCTGGTTTTCGGAGGGGGGTGCTAACCCTTTCGCCCGGCTTTCCCGCTATCATCCGGGTTTCTTTGAAATGCACCACTATAAATTTCCTTTTAATATCCAGCCGCCGCCGCCACCACCACCCCGCCACACACAGAGAGAATCCAGGGAGTCAGACACTGGTCGAAGTCCTTTCTACCACTATGGATCCAAGCCTCTCTGCTCGGATACTTTGCTTCAAATATCTAGGCCGCCAAGATTCCATCGCCAGCTCAGATCTTTTGGGAGAACAAGGAAGGGAACAGACCGTCACTCCTAGAAATGCCACAAAGGGCCACAAAGGTGTCACTTCCCTTGACATTCAAAGAACTTTTCGCACACTGAATCCCCAAACACACAAAACCCGACTTAATTCCAGAGGCTACAAACACGGTAGGTGAGGCGGAATTCAACAGCGGTGACTTCCACACTCAACGGCTGGCCCAGCAAGGCAGACACCATCCACAACACTCTTAACGTCCTCCTCCGTCCTCCTCAGCGTAGTTACTTGGAAGTAAGTGCCACTGAAGATCGGAAAACCTGGAGAGAGCTGGCCCACGGAATCGCCAAGAGTCGGACGCAACTGAACGGCTAACAACAACAACAAAAGTGCCATCGACTGGTATGGCACTCACAGCCATCTAAGGAAGGACCCTTCGGATCGCGGCCTTACAAGGCTCCTCTCTCCCCGCTCGGGCAAAAGAAGGACTGGCTACATCACCTCCTACTCCACGATCTACAAACTGCATGGCTTAGAGGAACAACTCCGAAGGCACCCGGCCACACCACGCTCCTCGCTGGACGTCTCCCTCTTCCCAGAAGAAACTAGCTCTAGTGCGATCAGTATTTTGGAAATGTGAAATACTATACCTTCCCCGCCTTCTCCTCCCCGCGGCCCACCCCAGTACATCCTTTCGACTTCACACGCTCAAGACGGCATCGCCATGAAAGAGAAGAAGTCACTTACTGTTCTGCATGGTGAACTGATGGCGCAAGATCCCACGTGGCTCGCTTATAGTGTTCTACGAGTGATAAAAACAAGCATTAATCAGAGGATGGGAAACCACCGGCTGTTCACTGGCAGGGAGGCTCATCTTTCCAAGGCGGCAGTCCTTCTACTAAGACTGTGGCTTCCCAACTGATGCCAATGTTTCACGCGCGCGCACAAGCCCCCAAAAGTAAAGTACACCATCATAGCAGATGAACTGTTTTTTAAAGTCTGGTTGGGGGGGGGGGGTCTTCAGCACACGGACTTGCAAGTGAGAGCAGCACTTCTCGACTCCCAAGTGAAAATGTGGCTCAAGACGGCTGTGTAAGGATTCTCCTGATATAGCAGAGGAAGAAGAGGCTGTAAACTTGCCTGATTTATGAGTGGATTCTCCTCTCCTAGGGTGTAACGACTGGTACATCTGCGTAGCGCTAGTTAAAGTCTTCCCTCTAGGAGTAAAAAATAAAATAAAAATGTGTTTTTAAAAAAAAAATCTGCCCCCATCACAGCTCCGTCTCACAGTTGGGTGAGAATGAGAGATTTGCAATTCAAAAGACCCTCCGCATCTCTTGAAAAGGAGCCCGAAGAGTCCGGCTTCGACGGGCGCCTAGCGCCACTCTCAAAGAGTTCTGATCTTGTGACACTTTTTGTGTCCCTATTTACCCACAGAAGGGCGACTTTTTATGACGATTTCATTTTAATTCGCTGAAGGGAGCGCCAGTGTATCCATCCTCTTGTCTTTGGCTGCACTTTGGGGGCCAAAGGATCCTTTCTCTGAAAAGAGACGGCGGACAGAGTGTGTTGACACTTTTTGGCGCGGGGGGGGGGAGGGAGACCCTTCCCAGATTGCCTGTGTGCAAATCAAAATCTGTTGCACCCCCCCAAAAAAGTTTGGAGTTACTTTATTCTTTTGATGGCGAGGGCCGATGATTCCTTTAGCGGCGCAACCAATTCCATCCCCTCTCTTTCGAAGGGGGGGGGGAAGGAGAGAAATCCACTTATTGTGATTAACTTCTTTTTTGGTCTTTAGATCTTCCCCTTTTTCACTGTACTGTGACACACGCTGTCTACCTCGCCTCAGTGCTTTAAAAAGTAAGACCAGGAGGGGGTGAGAACCGTTCAACAAAGCCTACAGAAGACGAACAATGCCTTCCATTTTACTCCCCTACCCAAACCCGGAGCGCAAGACCCCGGCCAGCCTCCTCCTGAACGGGCGGCGCGGCTTCCAACTCGACGGACCAACAACCCTCCAACTTACAAAGAGCAGGGAAACAAGCCTCCTTCCTCCCCTTCATTAGGGCCTGCCTTGATGCCTGTGGACAACCCCAAATCCTGCCCTGGGTTTTGTGTGTGTGTGTGTGTTTTAAAGCAATCTTTTTTCTTTTTTTTTCTTTTAAAGAGTTCTGCAGTCCTTGGTGCAGAGATGTATTTATTTATTTAATCCCAGCTCATTCTTTTCTCAGGTTCTCAGCCTAGCAGGGGGAAAATAGAAAAGTAATTTCTCGTTATAAATATCTGGAGGTAATTATGTTACTGGTGTGAGTTGTTAGGGGTTGTAAAAAGATACAACAGCGCAGTGGGGTGCTCAATTGGGGTGAGACAATTACAATAAAGAACCCATTCAAGAGGTTTTGCTTTAAAAAAAGAAGAAGAAGAAGGGGTGGTGGTGGGGGGAGCGCGAGAGATAGGAGAGGTAAAAGAATGAAATAGTGGCAGCCTTCATTCCCCTCGCCCCCATTCTCCTCTTTCTTTTTTGAAAGCTAAAAACTCCCTTTCTTTCTCTACCCCCCCCCCCCGCACCGGACTATAATGAATAATAATTTTACTCTTCTCGCATAAAAGGAAGACGACAGAGGGATCTTTCCCGGCTCCAGAGTGGATCCGGCCCTGCTTTTTAAGTCCATTCCGAAGCCCATCTTCCCTACATCCTTCGAAGGCGAAGGAGCAGAAGGGAAATCCGCGCCGAACAAGGACTCTCCCGCAGCGTGAAGACTTCCAGCGATAAATATTGACGCCGCTTCCGAGAGGGAACCTGATTAGCCGCCGCCGAGGCTGGCCGGGACCTGCCTCCCAAGCGCCGGCGCCCCCCGTTAGCACCCGGGACACGTCTGCCGAGGCGCGGAGCCCCCCTGTGCACGCGGGCGCGCAGCGGTCCCTCGCAGACACCCCGGCTCCCAGCCCCCGAGACGGAGGCAGCCGACCATTGTTCGCCCTCCCGGCCTCTACTTCCAACGCGAGGAGTTCAACTTTGGATTTATTGAGGAGGCCGGGGTTGGGAACCAACCCACCAACCGACGAGCGAAAGCGGCCACTTTTGGACTGCCAGCTCCGGGGGGGGGGGGGGGGGGGCGCAGAGAGAGAAAAAGAAGGCGCTTGAATTTGAATGAGCAAGCGACGCCGACTTCCAAAATCGCCAGCAAAACCAGCCTCCCTTCCCATCCCCCATCCGGGAGCCTAGTCATGGTGCAGCTTGCCACGATTTCTCACTCTGTGAATATTCTCGAAGGGAAGCAAAGTGAAATGCAGAGTGTCCTCTCTCTCTCTTTCTCTCCTCCCCCCCCCCCCATCTCCTGGCCTGGCCTAATCTGCAAATCGCTTTTTAAATCTCAAAATCTGGACCTAATCTGACCGTGTTCGGGACGTCAGCCTCCCCCTCCCTGGCAAGCATAATTAGCTATTAAGATGACAAACGTTTACAGTCCGGGACCAAATAAGGGGAAGATAAAGGCTAATCCACCGGCGTGGAGACGTTTTCAAAGGTCAGCAGCTATAAAAAAATTTATTGCCAAAGACCACCATTATTATTCGAGGCCTATAAAGACGCCCAAGCCTCCAGCCGCCGGGAAGGGCTCAACTGTGCACGGAGTCCCTGCCCCGCCAACTGGAACGGCGCAGAAAACTTTAGCCTGAAGCTTGGTTGAAGCTATGGGCGCCCTTTCCCTTCGCTCGACTTTCTCGGGGGAAGCCAACAGAGCGAACCGAAGTTCATGGCTGTGCTCACGACGCGATGGGATGTGCGGGCCGAGCCGAAGCAGGATTACTCGGAAGTAAGTCTCAATGGAAAAAAGCGAGCATAGGGCCTCAGTCTATGGCGCAGGGACAGCAAGTCCGGAGAGGGGTGTGGGGACACACACAAACATACACACAAACACACACTTTACTAGGGTGTCAACGTTACACTGATGTTTTCCTAAGGTACGAACAGTTGGTGTTACTTAAAAAAAAAAAAAAACGCTCACAGACATCATTTAGATTTTAACAGGCCTCTGTTTCTGGGTTGAAAAACCAAACGAGGAGAAAATAGAATAACCCTCCAGGAGCTTGTTGGAAAAGACCGAAGGCTCGGGTCCTCCGGTGCGCAAAACGAAAACTCCGGAGACGTACAAAGTTCTCCGAGGCGCTGGAGGGAGGGGGGGAGGGAGGGGGGAGAGAAGATTTGTATTCTTCTTCTTCTTTTTAAAGGCAACCAGTGTGCGCCTTTCTCAAGGCGGCGCTGGGGTGGGGAGTGGGGCTCCTTGACTGTCTCGTGGCGGCCAACTTTGGGGCGATCCCGCGGCTGCTTGATTGAGAGTGACAGGCCTTCCGCTCGGCTCAGACCTTCCCGGCTGCGGCGAGGAAGACCCGACTTGGCCTAGAATGCGACCCACCCCCCCTTGCCTTGTTTCCTTATGGGCAGTTAGCTGGGTTGGTTGGTTTGTTTAAAAACACACCCCTACATAGAAGGAAAGGCCATAGGGTCCTAAACTAGATGGCCTCCGCACCATCGCCCTGCGCCCTGCACTTCACGCCGGCTCTGGGAAGGACAAAGCAAAAAGACCAGCAGAAAGATGAGAAGGGGGACACACACACACACACAGACACACAGGGACCAAGAAAGCGAGTGGCAAGGCGGGCACAACCCCTGCGCCACCCAGATCCTTCCAGAGGAGCCGAGAGGGATTCGGCCGAGGGCGTGTTGCATGGAGTTGCCCGCCGTCTTGGCCGCCCCTCTCGCCCTTTGCCAGCCTTTCCGCTGGGCCTGGCAGCTCTGCTCCGTCAGCCATTGAAGAGTGAGTGAGTGTGTGTGTGTGTGTGGGGGGGCGTGAAAGGGGACGGGGGGGGGAAGGGAAGAGACAAAGTTTGGGAGCTTTTGCACTGGCCTCGTCCCTTGGGAAGCAATCCCGGACTGCGAGCTGTGGGCTCCAGCACAGTCTGTGGATGTGTGTGTGCGAGAGAGGGAAGGGGGCGGGAGAGCGAGCGAGCGAGCGAGCGAGAGACCTGTCTCAGTATTAAAATGAAATGGATGGATGGGGGGGGGAGTGAGCGAGGCGAAGAAACGAGCAGACTCACCTTGCTGAGGCATCCTGTCTCGTTGTCAGCGCTCCTGTCAATAGTTTTGAAAAAGCGCCCCTGATCTGAAATGAAGGTGCCTTAAAAAGGGTTGCCGGGAAAAGAGTTTCTCTCCACTGAAGCGGCTGCTGGCTGCGTGCTCTTGAGTCCCTGGGAAGGAGACAGAGATTGACACTCAAATGGGCTGTCACCGCCCGGAGAGGGAGGGAGGGAGGGAGGGAGGGAGGGAGGGAGGGAGACAGAGGCCGGGCGAGGGGGGGCGGCGGGGGAGGCCGGGCGAGCGGGAGCGGCGGCGGCGGCGGCGGCGGAGCCCGCGCACACCTAGGCTGCCGGTTCAAGTGCCTGCCTGCCTGCCTGCCGGGGCGCCCGGCCGCTCTGCCTCGCCTCCCCTGCTCGCCACTGGCCCATTAGCGGAGCCTGACCTCTGTCATCATCTCCCCGCCAAACACTTCCTCCCTGCGCCTGAACCAGAGGGGGAAAGGCGGCTGAGCCGGGGCTCGCTTTTCAAACCCACTAATCACTCCACGCATGCAAATGCTCCGCTCGCTCCCACACAAAATATTGCTTTATGCAAAGCGACGCCAGGGCCTCCCGGCTGCCGATTGGATGCTCCCGCGCACTGCCGGGGCTCAATTGGCCCATTTGTTTGAATATGAATGCGCTGCCTTCGCTCGCTCTCCCCCCCCCCCCCCCCGCGCACCTCCCC
>NW_015161424.1:650784-651815 GCF_001447785.1 Gekko japonicus
CCCTCCCCCCCCCCCCCCCCCCCCCCCCCAGTTCGGGCCTGGAGTAAATAAATAACGTGGCTTGGAAAAGGAGTGCCCTTTTCTTTCCAAGGAGATGTAGGGCTGTGTGGGGGGGGGAGGGAGAGAGAGAGAGAATAGCGCACCATTTGCATTTAAACAGTTCGCTCCCGCCAGACAATGGAGATAAGGGGGAAAAAAAATAACATTCAAATGGTAACGACATAAATATTTGGGAGACAGGCGCTTTGTCAAGGGGGAATCGCCCGGAGGTGGCTCCATCCGCAGTTGGGTGTGTGAGTATTCCCCCCACCCCCCCTTTATTTGGTCCTCCTCCTCCTCCTCCTCTCCAAATGGTGATGGAAAAGAAAAGCCTGGCTCTCCCTCTTCCTCCCCCCCCCCCGTCTCTCTCCAGTGCCTGGAAAGTGGAGAGCAAACACACCATTTACTTTGTGTATTGAGGGCTCTCGTGAAAGGCCCTGAAGAGTCCTTCCCCAAACACTCCCAAACTTCTCCCACGTGCCGTTTGTTGACGAAGAGCTGTTGTGGCTTCCCCCTCTCCCCCGCTCGCTCTCGCAGACACAACCAGGAGGGGAAGCGACGGGGGGGGAGGGAGGGAGGGAGGCTCTCCATATCTCCCGTGCGAGGGTTGGCGGGGAGGGAAGGAGGGGGGGGGGATGAGTGTTGCTTGCCCCGGCTTCTTTAGCCCCCTGGGGCCCCAGGGCCATTTTTTTCTCCTTACCCCCAGGGCCCTTTTTCCCCCCTTTCCCCCCCCCCCCCTCCTCTCCTCTCGGCTGCCAGAGGAATCAAGGGCCGAAGGCGAGCGAGTGACTCGGCCGCTCTGACCACACACCACCACCACGCAAGTTCATTTGTTGAGCGGCGGAGTATTAAGACACACCTCAGTACACTCCAAAGCAACCCCTCCGCGCCTGCACTTAAGGTGACACTGGCAGCACCAGCCCGAGCTCAGGGTGTCCCCGTCGTTCATGGCGAGGGGGTCCGGGCAGCGGGGAAGGGGGGTGGGTGGGGTG
>NW_015161424.1:652998-653376 GCF_001447785.1 Gekko japonicus
CTCGAGGAGCCGAGAGCTTCGTGGCGAGCGAGGTCAACCCGGGAAGCAAACGTCGATTGCCGAGGAAGAGGCCGCGTCTGGCGGGTTCCCCACCCCCCAAGAGTTGCGGCCGCGGGGGAGGTTTAGCACCGGGCCCCCGCAAAGCCCCGCGTCCTTCCGCCGAGTGAACGGCAACATCTCGCTCCCTTCTCCCTTTAGAAAACGCATCGGGGAAAAAACTCATTTCGGAAAAAAGTAAATAAATCTCAACCCAAAACAACACGAAGGGTAGAATGTGTCTTTCTTTCTTTCTTTCTTTCTTTCTTTCTTTCTTTCTTTCTTTCTTTCTTTCTTTCTTTCTTTCTTTCTTTCTTTCTTTCTTTCTTTCTTTCTTTCTTT
>NW_015161424.1:654255-667784 GCF_001447785.1 Gekko japonicus
GGGGGGGGGGGAGAAAGTGTTGGGGGGGGGGGGGGGGACAGCGATCCGTGCAAAAGTGCACTCAAGAGCCAGGGGGGAAGGGACGGGGGAGGTCGAGGAGTGTAATAATGTGGTTGTGAGACAGGAACCTGGAATGTGTCTGGAGGGAGGGAGGGAGGGAGGTGAGCCGGAGGGACAAGTTGGCGTGGAGGCTGCTGCCCTCGGAGGCACACTTCCTGGGGAGTAAGTAAGTCCCAGGGAGAGGCTGGCTGGGAAAGGGGTCCGCTGGGAGGGAAAGCCGAGTGATTTCCGGGGAGGTGGGGGAGGTGGAGGGTCGTTTTGCACTTGTAAAAAGAAGGGAAAGTTCACGGGTACGTTGGCCTGTGTGTGTGTGTGTGTGGGGGGGAGAAGTGGTGTGTGTGTGTGTGTGTGTGTGTGTGTGTGCTTGTGTTTGTCGGGGCCAGGAATGTCCTTCTGAGCCGGGGCTTCTCGCTTCCCCCAGCAGGAGCCGAGCAAGTCCCTCCACGGGCGCCTTTGAAACCCTCCCTGGCCTCCGAGGAAGGCCCGGCCCAGTGGAGTCCCCACTGCCAGGACGCCATTTTTCACGGCGTGGGGCTGGCTGGGGTGGCAAAAGAGGGTGGCGGGGGGATGAGAGGGCCGGCAGCACCTCTCCGCCGCCCACCTTTCTGCCCTCACCTGTCCAGTTGCCTTGCCGGCCTCTGGCTTCGGCCCTGGGGGCCAGAAGCGGGAGCAAAGGGGCAGAGCTGGCCCTGGCGCTGCGAGGCTCAGTCTGGGGAGGATGGAGTCTTGCCGGCCTGGCAAAAACGCAGGCCAGGCCAGTCCCCGCGGCTGCCCTCCCGGGAGCTGCAGGGCCTTCCGCAGCGCCCGTGCCTCGGCGCCGCCTGCTCCCTGGCCAGCTTCCGCGTGGGCCTGGCTCCAAGGAGGGCACCCGGAGCCCCTTCCGGCCCGGCCCGGCCCTTCGCGCAGCGCCTGAGTCCTCCTGCCCAGCCAAAAGCCCAGGGACTCTCGGAGGGCCAGCTTCAAGGACCATGAGAGTTCTCGCCACAAGACCCCTTCTTCTTCTTCTCGAGAGGGGTCCTGGACTCGGGTCTGCTCAGAATCCGACTCAGGTCTATTCAACGAGGCACACTCCCAGGAAAGGCATGGGAGGCGCTGTGAGAGTCTCTGTTGTTGTTTTAACCCCAGTCATAACATGATCTTGAGCTGTTCTTGGGACCTTCTTGTGGACTCAGGTATGATTGATCAGAAATGTCTGATTGCTTAGGACAAGAGAGAGAGAGAGAGAGAGAGAGAGAGAGAGAGAGAGAGAGAGATAGAGTGTGAGTGGAGAGAGAGAGAGAGAGAGAGAGAGAATATGAGAATATGAGAATATGAGAATATGAGAATATGAGAATCTACGGTCTGGAGCATTGATCGTTTTTGCCTTTCGAATGCGATTTGGCCTGGCTGTCAGTGAAGGTTCAGTCACTAGGAGGAAAGAATTATGTGGGGAAAATGAATATACTGAAGAGGCATCTACTAAAATTCGAAGCAGCATCCTAAGGGTGTCTGTTTACCCCCTAGGAAAACAAAAAGAGGACACGATCTCACTCGTGATTCCTTCGGGTTTGGATCCGGTCCTTCGGTTGGCCAGAAAGACTCCGCCGCCTTCCTGCCTCTGCCCGTCGGATCCCAGGCGGGGAGGCCCCCGCGTCGTCTCCTTGCACTAATCTCGGACTCGCCGGCCACCCTTTTTTAAAAATGTATTTTAAATACTCAGAAAAATGCTTACAGTCTTCTTGTCCAGTCCAGTCTCCAACTGCAGAGCTACACGAGCCCTGACGGGTTAGGCGACAAAGCCTTTGCCTCCCGGACACCGAATGCCGCGTTGGATCTGGCGGAAGAGCGTTTGAGACCTCTAATGCGCCGGACGCGGAGTTAAGCGGGGCTTTGGCGAGTTTAGAAACAAGCTGCAAAAAGTTTGGAGTCCTTTTAACCGCTTTTGCGTCGGGCATTTTGCAAGAAGGAGCGAGTTTTTTGTGAGCAAGGATTTGAAAAAGAAAAAAGGGGAGAAGGAATCGCCCTCTGGACTCTGAAACGGCAACATCTACCCCTCCCTTCTGAAAAAGGTTTGATTTTTGTGTCGAGGAGGGCTGCAAATGCCCTGGGGGGAGGGAGCCTTCCCCGAAAGTGATGGTGGGGGTGGGGCACAACGCTCCCTCTAAACTGTGGAGTCTTGTGAGCAAAAATTCTGCTTTGTGAGCTCCTGGCATTAAAGTTGTGAGTGAGCAATTTGTCTACTGCATCAATCAGTTTGCTCCGGAGCCCTCCTTCCTGAGCTAAGGCAAAAATGGGTGAGCTGGAGGCTAAAAAACTGTGAGCTAGCTCACACTCACTCAGCTTAGAGGGAACACTGGCGGGGCATCCCCAGCAAAGCGCGTCCCGACGGGCGTTTAAAACGCTATTGATGGGGACAAGCTGTTCAGAACCCCAGAAACAGTTAATCTGCCTGTTAATCAAGGCGCTAAGGAGCTCAATGCGAGTTTTATTAGCGACGGGAGAACACAGCGGCAGAAAGGATCAAAAGACTCAGCCCCCCCCCCCTGATATTTGTCAAGCCAGCCTCCCCCCAAAATATATTTTCAATTACAGAGCAATTCTTAGCTTATCATCGCCGCCTAACAGAAACACGCAGATGGTTCCCCGAAGGCTGCCAAGCAGGAGCCGGAGCAAAACCAGAGCGGGGGGCTTCGGAAGCCGCCGTCGCAAGCAGGAATCCCATTTCCGATACACCCATCGCCCCAAAGCCAACATGTTATGGTTACGTTCGGATTCTATTCCTCACTTTGGATTTTTGCCGAGGAAGGCAACATCTGGAAAGCCGAAAGCAACGCACGACATCAGACAGTCCTTTCATTTCCCCTCCCTCTCCTCTTTCTCTGGGCCGGTTTGGACATGGAGATTTTTTCACTGTGAACAGAAACAATGGGCCGAGGTTTGCTCTCTTGCCCCGTCCGGTCCCGCCCGCTTTCCCAGATTTTAAACCGACACGGAAATCACCTGGGGAAAAGTTTTGGTTTTATTATTATTTTTTAATTGTTGTTGTTTTTTTAATGGCGGGGAGGGGGCCCCGCCCTGCGAGCGGAGTTTCAATTAAGGTAAAGGTGGGGAAATATTATTCCGTCTGCGAAAATCAACATTTTGATCTTGTCATTTTTAATGCGAACCGATGGCGCTGGATTGTCAGCGAGATAGGCATATAAAAGACGATGTGGTCAGAGGTAATTATGTCACAGCTTTTTCTCGTCGTGACAGCTGGATAAACACAATCTCCAATAAACATCTCTAATTAGGGAGGAGGACCTGCGATGCTGGGTGTTTGATTTATTACTCGCGGAGAATGTCCATTTACCGGAGGGGGGGGGGAGATTAGAGTGGACTCTTTTCTTTCTTTCTTTCCTTTTTTTTTTTTTTTTTTGCTGCCAAAGCACCTTAAGGGATTTGGAGCGGAGCTGAGGGGCTGGGGAAGACACCGCTTACCGCTTGCTCCAGGAGAGTGAATGGAAGAGAAAGAGGAGGGGGAAATGCCATTATCCCGCTAATCCTTTCTTTTCCTAATTAAGTAAAGGGTGGGGGGGAGAGCCCTCGATTCTGAAGCACGATTTTACCTGCTGCGGCCCGCGGTTGTAAACATACTTGCTCCCCCCTTCCGCCCAGCTGGACTTAGTCTCCAGTAAGTATCCCAGTAGCCAAGCCGCGCTTTTCGGGACTACCCCCGAAAAGTCTGCTTCCTTACAAGGAAGTCCAACTGAAATGAGACTTTCTTCCGGGGAAGGAGGCGTGAAGAATGGATCCAGCTGCGCTCCTCTTTCAATCCACCCGGTAGCAATTCTCCTCCCTTTCCACTTGCAAAACTCCCAGGAGGAAACAGGAAAGTTTGTGTTCGTCGTCTCCCCCCCCCTCCTCTTTCCGCGCGCTTCCCAGTTCGGTTTCAGCTGCTGGCCCCCATCGAAATGGAATGGAACTCGGGGGTCCGCTAGGTGACCATCCCATGTTTTCCCCAAAGCAGAAATAGCTGGAGCAACTTGACCCGAGCGAAAACCCTCTCAAGCCAAGGCCACCTTTCCCTCCATCCCTGGCATCTGCTGGGTTTTCTACACCCTAGAAGTACTAGGATGGGCGCTCCGGTCTCACACACACCATCTAGGGACAAGTATTTTCCAGGAGTCTGACGCCCATTTACTCGAGAGTAAGTGTTCCTAACTTCCGGGCGCTTTTGCTTGCTTCCCCTTGAGCGTAGAACGGGGGAGGGGGTCGGTTCCACCGAAACGGGATGCCAGAGCGCAGGCCTTTCAGCTCAAGCGGCTTGTGGATCGGGGCGGTTTCACAGTGCGGCTTCCCTGTGGCACTCACAGCCGGCGCGGCTCCCGAGCAGGCCCTGCTGGCCAGACTTTCCGTCTCTTGGCAGTCTGGGGCATGCCCCGAAGGCGGTGTCCAAAGAGGCCCTCGCCCTTGGCTCGCCAGAGCACAACAGGCGCAGCAAGCAAAGCTAGGCAGCCGGACTGGCACAGGATCTGCCCGGCTGGCCAAGCCAAGCCGCCCAGCCGTCCCAAGCACGTGTCTGAAGGAAGGGGCAGGGCGCGCGGGGTCGGGACGGAACCCCGGCTCCGAAGGGTCGCCTCCCCCCACCCCACCCCACCCCACCCCACCCCCGTCGGCTGGGAAGGCTGCTGGTCCTTTAAAGCGCCCGGGAGCCCGGCGCGGGCAGGGCGTGACGGAGCTCAGTGTAATCCGAAGCCCCTCTCCGTTCTACCTCAGTGGGAATCGTTAATTGTTAGGTCTTCCGAAGGAAAGCTCAAATCACACGGTCTGGGGATTGAAAATGCTACCCAAGTATGCGAGCCGCATTCTTTCCTTTCTGCCCGGGCGGCGGAGCGCCCAGCCGAGGGTGGAGAGCCCGGGCCAGCTCGGGGCTCAGCTTCTCCTCCCGGCTCCCCGCCCCCACCCTCCCTCCCCGCCCTGCTTCCGGCTCCTGTTTCCAAACAACCGCGCCTCAATGGGCCAAGCTGGAAATGTCACCGCGCAGCCGACCCCGGCCGTCCAGTCCCGTCCCGTCCCGCTGCCCCCGCTGCCCTTCCCACCTGTTGTCCGGCCTTTTCTGTACGCTTCCAGCCCTCTCGTGCGGGGAAGAGACCCGGCCAGCCACCCACAAAGCAACCCCCAAGTTCCTCGCCGCCAACCTCTTCCTCCCAGCCGAAGGGGAGGGGTGGGGACGATTGGCCACGGGGCCCGAGAGAAGCGGGAGAGGTGAGTGCGCGCATAGTGAAAAGGGGGGAAGAAAATCAGAACCCGGAACGGAGAGAAAATCCGGGAGACAACTGGCAGAAGCGACACTTTGAGACGAAATCTGACAACTCCCCCAAAGACCTCGAGAGAAAGAGCCCCAAAAGGTTACCTGTTCGGCGGAGGGCGGGCAGAGGCGCATGATCCGCGGATCCCCAAGTCCACCTCGGAGAGTCGGGAACTGGCAGGTTGGATGGCCAATTTCTACATCAGAATCTGCCACCCCGTTTAAATGACAATGAAAAAAAGACGGTGCCTGGCTTGGCACTAACTTTCCCTTAATATCAGCGCCAGCGCCTCCCTCATTGGCTGGACTGCCCCGCTGACGTCACGGGGGACAGTAGTTAGAGCTGAGCTAATAAGCAATTTTCGACAACAGGGAGAGCAAGTCGGGCCCGGGATGATAATCCCCTTTCCCAGGGCCAGTGGGACGGCGCTCAGCCGACAGACAGACAGACTGACTGACTGACACGTGGCGAGGGAGACGCTCTGGATCCTGCGCTCCTCAGTCTGTCGGTCTGTCTGGGCAGCGGTCGAGCGATCGGTTGACAGGTTGCCCAGTAAATGGCTCCACTGGCTCCAACCAGCAGTCATAGAAGAAGCATTTCTCCCACAGCCTCTGCCCGGCCAGGGGAGCTTTTAGCCAACCAGGTCCGGCGAGCCCTGTGAGGCGCGTCTTTAGCCGCACCCAACTTTCTTTCCCGGTCTTTCGCTCGCTCCTTCTTCGGGATTTCTGTGCGCGGGAAAGTCCACAGGTTTAGTTGTGACGCAGCATCCTTGGCAGCAAAGGCAGCGAGAAGTCCCTCGGAGGACAGCTGGCAAAGGCAGCGAAGCCCTCCTCTGGCCGTGACCGTCCAGGGTCTTTCTCCCTCAGCCTCTAGACCGCCCCAAGTCCCCGTCTCCACCCCGCCCACGGCTCACTTATCAATAAAGTCAACCTTTACCATGCGGTTCCTGCGTTTCTGTTTATGGAGCGGCTCTCTTCAGCCAGGGAGAAAATCCGGTGTGTACTTGTGCACGACGTCCTGGGTCGGAGCAGTGACAGAGGCGAGGCTTAGACCACGGCCTGGTGGCCAAAGCAGCCTTCTCTCCTCAGCAGCCCGGACTTCTTTCTCTAAGCTCCTCCGCGCTTTCAGAGAGAATCCCGAAGTACTTGTAAAGTTGCCCAGCTGTTATATGATGGTGATGAGATGGACTGTCACGGTCAGATATCTAGCTGGTGGGTGGTGTTCTTGTTCTGCAATTCGAGATCTAGCCGCATTATTATTATTATTATTATTATTATTATTATTATTATTATTATTATTATTATTATTATTATTATTATTATTATTATTATTCGCAGAGGACGAAGCCAACAGAATGTCTGGCCCTCTACTTTCAACTCTGAAAAGCGAAGATACACTTGGGCGTGAGTTTCCTGGATATTAATTGAAATTTTCTGGGAAAGTCGGGCCCCCCGCCCCCATTCAGGCGAAAACCCTTCCTTCCTTCTCGCTCCCTCCCCCATTTAAAAACTAGGAGTCTGATTCAAACGTTCATTGCTTTCGGGGTCAGGCTATAAGTGGTTGCTGGTACGGCTTCCACTGCAGCGGAAGGGGCCGTGAAATAGCACCGGGCGGGCTGGATCCTGTCCCGGTTTCAAAGAGTTCAGCGGCACAAACCAGCCGCCTTCTTATTGATTTTCACGGAGGCCACTCAGTAAGTATTGTCCTTTCAGGAATCAGGGCGGATGAAACAAGAATGGTTGTATTAAACAGCATCGTTGGTCGACCTAACCGGAGTAGCGGCCCTTTTCTTTCATGTAACCTAACAACGTTTCCTTTCTTGAAGTTTCGGGAGAATGGGGGGGGGCGAGGAATGGCCCCTGCGCCGCAGCTCTCCTCGTTTTCGCTCTCTGGTGAGTGTTGAGATCAGCCCCCTCCGAAGGGAACTGCCCTGGCTCCAAAGCCGTTGAAGTCAGCGAGGGGTGGGGGATGTAGGGCTTCCGAAGAACCGGGCCTGTGTGTTTCTTGCCAGGTGTAGCTGTCTGCAGGGAGGCTCCGGAGGCGAAGGGCCTGCATCTTTTTTGGTCACGCCGAAAGCCGGTCTTCGTTGCGTGGATCCCCCTTCAAGGCAGAAACACCGTTATAGGCACACACTTGTCGGAGTTAATGATCGATAACAAAGAGGCACACCTGAAGTCGCTAGTTTCATTGAGCTACTTATATCTTTCACAGCTTGCAAACATTCGTCTTGTTTTTGTCTACGAAACTGCAGTGGATCCTTGGAGGGGAAAGGGCCGGCCAGCAGAATACCAGCTTATTCAGTGGCCGCAGTCACACACGCTAAATAATTCACTCTCAATCCACTTTCAGTGCACTTTCCAACTGGGTTTTGCCAGTTCACACAGTAAGATCCAGTCGGAAAGTGCACTGAAAGTGGATTATTTCGTGTGTGTGTGTGTGTGTGTGTGACCGCAGCCAATGTGCCCCGCCACAAATGCAGGTGGAGGCCGCGGGCTTCCAGTAGGGCTGGTAGAGAGAGGTGGTATAGTCCCCGCCGCACATCGGATCTTTGCACCGGTAAGCAGCAATGTTCCCTCTAAGCTGTGGAGTCTTGTGAGCAAAAATTCTACTTGGTGAGCTACTGGCATTAAAGTTGTGAGTGAGCGATTTAGCTACTGCGTAAGTTAGTTTGCTCTGGAGCCCTCCTTCCTGAGCTAAGACAGAAAATTGTGAGCCGGAGGCTAAAAAAACTGTGAGCTAGCTCACACTGACTCAGCTTAGAGGGAACACCGGTAAGCAGGAAGGCTACGGCGACCCTCCGCTCTCTTACAAGGGATCAAACCCCAGCGGGTTAAAGAGCTGAGGATCGGGCTGCCCACCAGAGGACAAATAACTCAGACCTTTGACCCTAAAAGGCGAGGCAGGGTCCTCCTGAGGTTGCAATAGTGCAGTTCTGTAGGATCTAGTCAACTTATTTCTTGTGGGAGGGTAATGATAAAGATTCCCAGAATACACTGGCCAGCTACACAGGTCAGCCAACCTATCCGTTACTCACTTACACAGAGACACACCCGGATCTCAGCGACACTGCTTGGCAGCCTGTCCCCACGGACGAGAATTACTTCTACACGCACAAGAATAAAATCGCCGTGGCAGGAATGTTAAGACGGACCCTCAGGTCGATCCTGAAAGCCCCGCTTCCCACTTTAGCCCTGTTCGCAATCTGGGACAGGAGGGCCGGCTTCCGTGGTGAGACTCTGTCTGAATGAAGGGCTCGGTGCCAGACTACCTGTGAGCGGGGAAGGCCCCAGGCCCAGCCCGGCCACACATCCGGCCAGAGGGGGCTGGGAAAGACATCGAGACCCACCAGGGGCGAGGGGGGGGAGGGTTTCCGGTGGCCTGGCTCAGTTTCAGGCAGCGTCGAGGGGCGATCTGCGGGTCCGTGGCCCGCTCTCTTCCGGGCTGCGTGAAAGGGCTTCCTTCCCGCCACTAGTCAGACCCCGCGGGGGTGTCAGAGGGCAGCAGGGCCTCTGGAGGCCTCCGCTCCTCCTCCGCAGGCTCGGCCTGGGTGAAGCCAAGATCTCCTGGGCCAAAGGGGTGGTGGTGGTGGTGGGGACCCAGCTCATCCCGGGGCGCTGCAGAGTTGGGCTGGGGGCAATATTCCCTCTAAGCTGTGGAGTCTTGTGAGCCAAAACTCTACTTTGTGAGCTACTGGCGTTAAAGTTGTGAGCCAGCGATTTGGTCGCTGCACAAATTGGTTTGCTCTGGAGCCCTCCTTCCTGAGCGGAGACAAAAATGTGTGAGCCAGAGGCTAAAAAGCTGTGAGCTAGCGCACACTAACTCAGCTTCGAGGGAACACTGGCTGGGGGTCGGGCAGGAAAGAAGCTCAGGGGGCCGGAGCTGCCCAGCAGCCGACCCAGGGATCCGCTCCTCTTCCCTCGTGCGCTGGGCGTCCTGGGGGGGGGGGGGTCGACTGCCCTGGTGCCCTTGGGGGTAGCTCGAGGCTTCCCGGCGAGGCTGGTGCTTCCCTGTGCCTGGCGCGGCCCGCTCTGCCCTGCCAGGGCCGCGCCGCAGGATGGGCCGGCCGAGGAGGAGGAGGAGGAGGAGGAGCAGGAGGGCGGGCGGCCCAGGCAGGGCAGGGCTGGCCAGGCCCGGAAGCGTGTGTGCCTGATTGTTTGGAGTCGCTGCCATTAAGGGAGCCGGGCGCCCTGCAACCCAGCAGGGTTCTCCAAGGAAGCGCTGGAAACGCCGCGGCTCCCGCCTGCTTATCTGGCTGTCAATAAAAGGAGATGGCTCGGCAAGCAGGGCCAGGTGCTGCCTTCCCTCCTCTCCACCCGGCGCGGCTCTCCAGAAACCGATCAGGCGTGAAGCCAAGTCTGCTGGGCCCGGCCTGCCGAGCGAGCAGACAAACAGTCCCCCGGCCAACGCCGGAGTGTTGCCCCCGCGTTGCCTTTGGAGGAGGAGGAGGAGGAGGAGGAGGGTGTGCGTGTGTTGAAGGGGGGGGGGAAGAGAAAGAAAAACAGGAAGGCGAGGGGGGAGGGGAGGGCGAGCTCGGGCTGAGCCGTACTGTAGCGCTGGCCGATCCGGATCAGATCTGGACTGGAAAAGGAAGAGGAGTCAAGAGACCAGTCCACCTGGAAGCGCGTCCTGCTCAAAGCCGGCCGCCCTCGTGCTCTTTCGGACAGCGCAGCCTCCGCCATCGGATCAGGTGGCAGTTTAATGACACGCTCCCTCCCTTCCTCCCTTTCGTGCTCCTTCTCGCCAAGTTCCAGGCGGGCATCATTTCAGTCGCTCTCCATCTCCCCAGCGCCGAGTGACGGGGGGTGCGAGCCTCTCCCACCTCCCGCCCCGGTCGCCCCTACTTCGAACACGGCTCAGGTCGTCTGCAGAAAACTCACTCTCCGTTAGAACAACGGGAAACGGAAGGGGGCCAGGGTGAGGTCGGCTGCGTGTGTGTGTGTGTGTGTCAGGGATGGGGGGAAACCTCAAACCCTCCTGACCCCAGGTTATCCAGAACGAGAGAGAGAGAGAGTTTGCTGCAGAGAATCCCACATCCTCGGGCGATCCTATACTGCGTCTAAATGGAAGCGGTTTGGTTTGGGTTTGCTTTGAGTGGATCTGGTCTCTGTAAGTGCTCCCCCCCCCACACGCAAAAATCCAGGCTGATAAAATCTAGGCCTTTGATAACTACAACCCCCCCCCCAAGTTCTGGCGCTCCAGTGAAGTCTAGACAAACTCCGCCGAGTGCAGGGGGCGAACTTGTCCTCCCCCCCCCGAATAAAGCGAAGGGGGGGGGTAGAATTAACATGCCGTCTAGGTAGACGAGGCGCTAACGAGGGCGCTGAGCTGGAGAGGAGGGAGGGAGACCGGAGCCTTGCCTTCAATGGAGGCGTTTTGCTCTTCGGGGGTTTCAGATGGGCAGAAGACTTGAAAGCTGCGAAGCCACTTTGAATGGGATGCAGGCAAGAGGCAACAATGATGTGTCACACATTTATAAGCATTATACATATTTGATTTCCACGGCGGTAGGAAGGCCACGCGCGCGCGCGCACACCCACTCTCCCTTTCTGAACGGACGCCCCAAACCCCTGTGTGTGCTCGCTTAGATGGAGCAATTCTCGACACACACGCACACGCACACACGCGCTTGTAATAATGAGGTTTAATTCTCTACCCAAGCAGAACTTGAGCAATAATAATAAGCACATCAGAACCATTTGTTTACTGTGGCATCGCACAGACGGCAAAATAAGGTCCGGGGAAGACTAGCTCCTAGGAGCCGGCTCCTAAAGGGGGGAAAGACAAAGGAAAGCCAGCCAGGGAGAAAGCAAAATCCTAGAGCACGGGGGGAAAACTGGCCAGGAGAAACGTGGCTTGGATGGAAGGAGAAAGGGGGATGCCTCGGTAGGAGGGAGCTGAGGATGCCCAGGCTCAAGGTATGTGCTTTTCAGATACGCCCATTGCTTCAGTGGGGCTGCTTTTCCTGGTTCCAGGACAGAAATATCCATGTTGTAGCCCTGAGCTTTAATACTGCTCCCATTGGCTCCAGGGGAAAAAAAATAAATCTGTCTGTCTGTCTGTATCTCTCTCTCTCTCGATTGTAGATAGAGTTTAGGACCCTTATAATCGATTATATAAGACTGTGTTTAAGGCAAGGTGGGAGGAACTGGTATTTCCCCCCCCCCAGGCGGTTGGGAAACATGGCGAGGGGCCTTTTGTCCCCTTCACTTTTAATCCTGCTCCCATTTAAATCCCAGGCAAAGCTCCTGTTGCCTGAAATGGTTCGGGATAAATTTGTGGCACGTTAACATTCCGGATACAAAGACCCCCATCTATAACATGCTTAAACAATCTGATCAATAATTCTGTTTCTTGTTTTCATGGCATCTTATCAAAACCGTGCCGGGTACTTTGGAATTCTTCATCCATTCCTATCATAAGCACATGAAGTCAAGTCCCATTGAAAACAACGGGGCAGGCTCTGGAGTGTATCTAGGACCAGCAGCAGCAGTCCCAAAGCGCCCCGACAGGCGAGCAAGTCTCCCTGAGCTCAATGGGTCAGGCACGCTCGGGATCTCCCTTTGCAAACAGAAGGCGTCCTCGTGAAAAGCGGCGGCGGGTCTTCCATGGATGTGAGTTTAGATCCGGCCGGCCGCGGTTAGGAGGCTGTTTGGGAGCCCCCGCCCCTCCCAGCAGAGGTGAGGAGGAGGCTCAGCGACCGCGACGCCCTGCCTGGGCCGTCAGATCGCGACCGTTCTGTCTTCCAAGCAAGGAGCAGAAATGTCTCGGTCATTCGGGAAAGGAGGTCAGCCCTGCTTAAGCGCCCGGTTGCTTCCCAATCCGAGCACCGTGGCAAATGCCCTGCTCTATATCAGAGGGAGAAAGTTCTCGTCAAGCTGACGATCCGCAGCGTGTTTACTCGGAAGCAAGCCCTTGCGAGCTCAGTGGGTCCTATTCCCTCGTAAGCGCTCCTAGACTTGCGGACTTACTTTAAGTCTGGGGTGCCGGGGAGAAATCCCACTCCCTGGTCAGGGCTTTCCTCCCGTCTCCCCTGCCCCCTTCAGGACTCTCAGTGGTATTAATTTGGTTCAGACATGATCCGGTCTTGCGTTCTCCTCCCCCACCCTCCACCCCGCCGCCGCTCTTACTCCTTTCAAGCATTTTCATAATAAGCGTGATGCTGGCCAATGTTGTGTGATTTGTTTTCCTCCCCCCACCCCAAAAAAATCCCCGTTCCCCCACCCCCTCCTCCCCCGACCTAGACATTAGCTGAATTCCCTGGGGGTGATTGGATGCAGTTCGCTGAAAGTCGACAGGCACGTCCTGGATGTTAGAAATTCACTTTTCCTCGACGTGACAAGGCTGAGTTCGATCTACAATTGTGTTTGAAAGGGCAACGAGCGGAAAGATCTCCCATCATTAAAGCTGCTTCTCTCCTTTAGCAAAATAACAAGATACTTCATTTGCACACAAACACTCCTTTAGAAGAAGAAGAAAAAAAAAGCCACCCCGGCCCTCAGCGAGTCCTGTAATAAAAAGCTCTCGCTGCATAATTTCCAGTGAGGGAGAAGTGGGGGGGGGGATGTCAGGATATTTTTTTCCAAAGGTATCGGAGCTCCCCCAAAGCACCCATGTGATCCAGTTGACTTTTTTACTTTAAATCTTGAATAAGATGTGAGTTGTAACAAGGGGGATTTGCACTTACTCCCTGACCCTTGTAATTGGATTAAATATAGACGGAGACGTACAAAAACAGACCAAGATTGACACCTGCCAACTGGGCTTCCTTATGATTGATTGTGATGCTTCGTGCTGGCAACAATAATGAAATAAATTGTATGGATAAAACCGCGCCATTTGTCATTTCCGTGCCGGCAGAGAGGGGAAGGCGGCGGGGCTGGCAAGCGGCTGGTCGACGAGTCCGAGCTCGGGCCCGGCGGACGCCTCCGCGGGAGCGAAAGCACCCCGGCCGGTCCCTGCCGAGGCGAAGGGTCCCTGCTCGGCACCACCTCGGGAAAAAGCAGCAACCCCTCCCCCCCAGCCGCCGCCCCGCTTTCCCCCTCCGCCCGGCGACGGGTCTTGCCCAGGAGGAGACCGGGAGGCCAGGCGGGCGCGCCCCGACCGGGCAGCCTGGAGGCCCCGGGAGGCTCCTGGCGAACCAGCCAGGCGGGGTGGCGGCGGGAAGCGCCAGCCAGAGGGCGGTCCGGGGACGGCGGCGTC
>NW_015161424.1:667839-672101 GCF_001447785.1 Gekko japonicus
GGGGGAGAGGCCGAGGCTGGAGGGGTGGGGCTGGAGGGACCAGGGCAGGTGGACTCCGGCGGTCGCCTGCTTGGGAAGTTCCGGGAAAGGCAGTGAGAGGGCCGGAGAGGAGAGCAGACAGCCCGAGGTAAAAGGTAAAGGTTCCCTTGCTCGAAACCAGTCGAGTCCGACTGTAGGGTTGCGGAAGAGCCAGCGCTGTCCGAAGACGTTTCCGTGGTCATATGGCCAACGTGACTAAACACCAAGGCCTGGCAACCTGGTTACCTTCGCACCGATTTGCCCCCCCCCCCAAAAAAGCACAGGGGATCTGCTGCTGCTGCCCCCTCGGTCTCCTTCGCAAGGGGAGGGAGACCTGGGGAGGGCGGGTGGGGTCCCCTTGGCGACCGTGCCGTCGAGGTCAGGCCCTGGGAGGGACCCCGGCCGGCTCAGGCCCGGCTAGGAGTCCCGCCCTCCTCGCCCTGGGAAGGCCTCCGCCTCCTCGCCCTGTCCCTCTGCACTGGCTCGGTCACGAATACCCTCCCCTCCCCAGGCCGAGGCCCCGTTCAGATGGGGGCGGCCGCGTAGGTCTGAAGCGGCAGGACTCGTTGGAGTCCGGCAGCACTTTTAAGACCCACAGCAGTTTAGTTCCAGGCATCGCCTAAGGCGTAATCTTCGTGGGGGCGGCGGGATGTCAGCCCCGCTGAAATTTTCAGGAAGGTGCTCAGCCTCCCCCGGGAGCCACCCTTGCTCCTAGCAAAGCAATGCCTCTGGCCCAGCCCCTGCCCCCCCCCAATGGGAAAGTCTACACCCTTTTGGGGTCTGCGTTCCGGGCACAGGGACTTCTTGTTCCTCCCGCCCAGAAGCCGAAAATCTGCTGTGTGAAAATCCCGCTCCCCCCCCTTCAGATGAGGCCACTGGCTCCTCCACTGAGCCAGGCAAGGCCCCGCCGTCTCTCTCTCGCTGACGACTTCATTCAGATAACCGGGCCCAGAAAACGGTTCCCTTGCCTTGCCTTTACCCCCAGTTCTCCCGAGAAGAGGTCCCCGTTGTTCCCAGCAAATAAGAGTGAAAGGCACCTGAATTGTGGCCACTCTGGGTCTTTGTTGGGTATTACATGTTGAAAACACTCAGTATATCTAGGGATAAATGTTTGTTTATGTTACTCACAGGAAGTCACATGTTTCTCATGTAACCAATGTCGGGCTGGATATGGGGGGAGGCGTGGATGTTTGCCCCGGGCTAAATAACGGGTTGCCCATCAGACCTCCCGTAGAGGTTCAGTGGAGGTCCCCTGGAGGTCCCTTGGGTAGGGGAAGGTGCTGATCATAGGACAATCCTGCCGGGCAAAGAAGCAGTGCGGTGGGGCAAATGGGTTTTTTTGTACATCAAAGTATGTGCATGCTCCACTGGGTGCTTGTGTGCATCCATGGAGACTTGGAAACCCCCCTCCTTTTTGCAAGGGGACATGGGAAGACGCGGGATGCCACTGGAAACGTGATCAGATGCCCACCCTTGTCCCCACCCTTGTACCCTCGGAGGTACTAGTTTTTTACCCCGCATCTTCGGCAGGAAGCCTCAGGTGAGCCATGGGAGCTCTAGCTTCCCAGATGTGGCGGTAAGATCGCGCCTGGAAAATCTGCGTATCTTCCAGCTCTCTAGCATGGCTAATGTTCCTTGTGACCGCAGCCGTTCTTTAGCTGTAGGATGCCCAGGAATTTTCTCCCTGATCTAGGAATTTGATTGGGACTAAAGTGTCAAGGTGGATTACCATTTTATGGCTTCTCTTCCCGTCTTTGGTGTTCTGAAGAAGAAGAGTAGCCATAATCTCTCTCTTCTAGTTTTGTCTTTGTAGAGTGAAGATGTAGTAGATTTTGCTCTGTTGTTATTTTCATCCCAGTTACCCTTCCCATGCTAGAATTTAGTAAAAACTTTATATTTTAATCACACATGGACTCTCAGTCTGAATTGTTTTACTCTGGCTCTGCTGGACTATCTTATCTCTGCTAAATACCATTTTTTCAATATCTCACTATCACCCAACAAAGGTTATGGGCCCAGATCGCTTCAGCTGTGTCAAATAGCTAAGCAAAGTGCAGCAGCTAGACTTTGAGTCAAGAGAAATAATGTGTGCTGGAGTTTTCTAACACAGAATTTTTATGTTTAACTCACATTGGATTTCTGAGAGTCAGACAACATCCTGTTTTCTTCATGAACTTGTGGGACCAGACTAACCGGCTGTGTTTCCAAGTCAGAGTGTTTGATCTGAGTTAGTCTTCTTCCGTGCCGAGTGAAAGACAAAAGGAAAAGGGGTGAGGCCAATCCTTGCCAGCACTGCTGAAAAGCCTAATCCCGCACTCACAAAAGATCGCCCGTTGTCCTCACCACTCTCAAGTTTTGGTAACGTATAAAAGGAGAAATCATTATGTCTGCAGCTAAGAATCTTGATTTTTTTCAACATGCCCACCTTAGACTCAACTAATTTCTCTTGGTGAAAGAGATCAGTAAAGAATGCCCTTCAAGCTCATGGGGCTCTTTCTGTTCTCAATGACGATCCTCCTGGAGCAGGGGCCGCTCTTGAAAAGTACAGAGGGCATGATGGATTTGGAATGTCTTTAAAGCCTGATTATAAAAGGGAAAATGTCAAAAGATATATGAAATACCAAAACTGTGGGAAATTTGGGCATATGGCAAGACATTGTAGATCAAAGACTTTACCAGAACAAAGAAATCGCCCCACATCTTACCGCTCTGAAACCAGACCCCCTAAGGGGCGTGACCAAGGAAAGCCAAGCAAGGCTAGCAACCACTCTAAGAAACGAGGTGTGTTTGTTATCAGAGACAAAAAGCAAAGAGCTGATGTTGTAAAGTTGAACAGTAACATGAAAGCTTTGTCTGTCACTAAGAGAAATGATGAGCAAAATGACTCTTTTTTACTAGATAGCGGTAGTGCATATCATATAGTGAATTCAGACAAATGGTTCTCTGATTTGGACAGAGATAAGAAGGCTGCTCTGCAATTGAACATAAGACTACAATTCCTTATTCTCCTCAACAAAATGGAACGGCAGAATGCTTAAACAGAACCATTCAAGAAATGACGTGTTGCTTGTCAAGCGGCTTGGTCAGGATGTCGGCATTCAAGAATGGCAGAACGCTTAAACAGAGCCATTCAAGAAATGGCACGTTCTATGCTAATGCAATCTGGACTTTCAGAGTCTTCCTGGGCAGAAGCGGTCCACACTGCTGTCTATTTGCATAACTGAGTTCCATCAAAAACTACCAATAAAAGTCCTTTTGAATTATGGCATAACAGAATGCCTGGACTTAAACATATAAGAGCCTTTGGATCTGAAGCTTATGCACATATACCAAAGGAGAAAAGAGGCAAACTTGATCCAAGAGCAGAACCTGGCAACCTGGTGGGATATGCCTCTGGAGGAAAAGGATACAGAATCCTGAACCCTAAGACTTGCACAGTTAAAGTACGCAATGTGGTACATGTTGATGAAAGCAATGTCCTACAGACTTCTAACCTGGCTGAGTCCACAGTGCAATCTGCTACTCAGGAACCTACAGATGTCTCCTTCAACGATGTGTTCGCTTGGCAATCTGTGCAGACCACCTGTGAAGAGGCAGGTCCATCTCCACGAGAGAGTTCCAACTCAGAAGGGGAACTAGGAGAAGCCATGCCAAGGGTAAGAGAGACAACCACTGTGAGACAATCAGCAAGGAGTAACAAGGGTGCACCACCACCGATGTATAGAATTTGTGCAAGTGTACAACCAGTGAAGGAACCTAATAACTCAGAGACTTTTGAACTGTTGTGAGTTATACATCCTTCAGGACACTCCTATGCATAGCAGCGTCAAGGGGCATGCACGTTGAACATTTGGACATCAAGACAGCCTTCCTCAATGGAGACCAGAATGAAGAGAGGGATTTTCAACAGAAGGACAAGAAGGCCTAGTGTGTAAATGCAACAAAAGCGTCTATGGACAAGCAGCCAAAGCTTGGAACGAAAAGCTGACTAAACTGCTACAAAAACAGAGCTTTCAACAAGGAATAGCAGAACCTTGCTTGTTCTCAAGACTTAAAAATGGAAAGTATCAATATATACTCATTTATGTTGATGATTTGATTATTTGTTGTCAAAATCAAGGAGATGTACAAGAAATAGCGGATGAACTTCAAAGAAGTTGAAGTGAAACAATTAGGAACTATAAAGTACTACCTTGGAATACAAATTGAAAGAACTGAGGATGGGAGTTTTCTTTTGAACCAAA
>NW_015161424.1:673492-686118 GCF_001447785.1 Gekko japonicus
GCTCAATTTTTTTAATAGGGAGCTGTGGCTTTAGACTTTAGGCAAATATCACAGCCATTTCTCATGACATAACATTCTTCTGCTTCAATATTGCATTCCTTGAATAACTTTTCCACACTTTTCACATCTCTATGTGCAAATTTTACATGCCACACAAATAAACAGTCTTTATGGTTGCATTCAGCTGATCTGGTTTGGCATACCAGCCCATCATTTTCCATTTCATCTAAATCAGTATCAGCAATATTTCTCAGGTAATGAAAACCATCCTTTTCTTCAAGCATCACATTAAATCCATTTTCACTCCAAATTTTTCCATGGCAGGGTCTGAGATCAATATTAAGACCATTTTGCATGATTCTCTGTGGATATGAGATTATTTATGGCTTGGGGAATCAGAACACATTCTCTGAGTGTGATTTCCACTATCTCATTGCAATAGTTCAAGGCATACAGTTTAACTGAACCACGTCCCTCTACAGAGAGATTATTGCCTTCTGCCCCTTGCAGAGCAGGCTTCTTTTTTCTGTCCAAATTAGTAAGCCATTTGTCTGAGTTTACTATATGATACGTGCTACCGCTATCTAGTAAAAAAAGAGTCATTTTGCCCATCATTTCTCTTAGTGACAGACAAAGCTTTCATGTTACTGTTCTGCTTTACAACATCAGCTCTTTGCTGTTTGTCTCTGATAACAAACACACCTCGTTTCTCAAAGTGACCGCTTGGCTTTCCTTGGCCATGCCCCTTAGGGGGTCTGGTTTCAGGGCGGTAAGATGTGGGGCGATCTCTTTGTTCTGGTAAAGTCTTTGATCTACAATGTCTTGCTATATGCCCAAATTTCCCACAGTTTTGGCATTTCATATCTTTTGGCATTTTCTCTTTTATAATCAGTCTTTTATGCTAAGTACAGACAAATCATTTGTAGTCTGGGACTTTTAGATATGCTAACACATATTCTAGTTTTAAGTCTTTTGTTCCGTTGCAACCACATCCCTTTACAGAGAGATTTTTGCCCTCTGCCCCTTGCAGAGCAGGCCTCTTTTCTCTCTCCAAATCAGAGAACCATTTGTCTGAATTCACTATATGATATGCACTTCCGCTATCTAGTAAAAAAGAGCCATTTTGCTCATCATTTCTCTTAGTGACAGACAAAGCTTTCATGTTACTGTTCTGCTTCACAACATCAGCTCTCTGCTGTTTCTCTGTGATAACAAACACACCTCATTTCTCACTTGGCTGACTTGGCTTTCCTTGGCAACGCCCCTTTGGGGGTCATAAGAACATAAGAACATAAGATATGCCAATGTTGGATCAGGCCAAGGCCCATCCAGTCCAACACTCTGTATCACACAGTGGCCAGAAATACCAGTGCCATCAGGAGGTCCACCAGTGGGGCCAGGACATTAGAAGCCCTCCCACTGTTGACCCCCCCAAGCACCAAGATGACAGAGCATCACTTGCCCCACAGTACCTATCTATACCTTGTGGCTAATAGCCACTGATAGACCTCTGGTTTCATCATTTTTCAAAGCTAAGTTTGCTCAAGCTTCAACATCATTTGTTTCGTGGACGTGCACTCTAAAAGTTCCAGATTATCTTTAGCATTTATGGATCCCATAATTAAAGACATTCCAAATCCATCATGCTCTTTGTACTTTTCAAGAGCAGCCCCTGATGCAGGAGGGTCTTCAGTTAGCATGGAAACAGCTCCATGAGCCTGTACTCTCCCACCAAGAGAAAGTACTTGAGTCTAAGGTGGGGATATTGAAAAAAGCAAGATTCTTAGCTGCAGACATAATGATTTATCCTTTTACACGTTACTGGAACCTGAGAGTGGTGAGGACAATGGTCGATCTTTTGTGAGTGTGGAATTAAGCTTTTCAGTAGGAAACAGCCACGATCGGTCTCACCCCTTTTCCTTCATTCGACACGGAAGAAGACGAACTCAGATCAAACACTACAGGCTTCTCCGACTTGAAAACACAGTCATTTAGTCTGGTCCCACAAGTTCATGAAGAAAACAGGATGTTGTCTGAATCTCATAAATCCAATGTGAGTTAAACATAAAAATTCTGTGTTAGAAAACTCCAGCACACATTATTTCTCTTGACTCAAAGTCTAGCTGCTACACTCTGCTTAGCTATTTGACGCAGCTGAAGCAATCTGGGCCCATAACCTTTGTTGGGCGATAGTGAGATATTGAAAAAATGGTATTTAGCAGAGATAAGATAGTCCAGCAGAGCCAGAGTAAAATAATTCAGACTGAGAGTCCATGTGTGATTAAAATATAAAGTTTTTACTAAATTCTAGCATGGGAAGGGTAACTGGGAGGAAAATAACAAAAGAGCATAATCGGCTACATCCTTACTCTACAAAGACAAAACTAGAAGAGAGATTATGGCTACTCTTCTTCTTCTTCAGAACACCAAACAAAGACGGGAAGAGAAGCCATAAAATGGTAATATACCTTGACACTTTAGTCCCAATCAAATTCCAAGATCAGGAAGAAAATTCCAGGGCAATCCACCTCTAAAGAACATTGGTTACATGAGAAACATGTGACTTCCTGTGAGTAACATAAACAAACATTTAACCCCAGATATACTGAGTGTTTTCAACTTGTAATACCCAACACAAACAGTGCAGGCTTCTCCAACTTGAAAACACAGTCATTTAGTCTGGTCCCACAAGTTCATAAAGAAAACAGGATGTTGTCTGAATCTCATAAATCCAATGCGAGTTAAGATAAAAATTCTGTGTTAGAAAACTCCAGCACACATTATTTTTCTTGACTCCAAGTCTGGCTGCTGTACTCTGCTTAGCTATCTTGCACAGCTGAAGCAATCTGGGCACCCATAACCTTTGTTGGGTGATAGTGAGATATTGAAAAAATGGTATTTAGCAGAGATAAGATAGTCCAGCAGAGCCAGAGTAAAATAATTCAGACTGAGAGTCCATGTGTGATTAAAATATAAAGTTTTTACTAAATTCTAGCATGGGAAGGGTATTGGGATGAAAATAACAGCAGAGCATAATCGGCTACATCCTTACTCTACAAATACAAAACTGGAAGAGAGATTATGGCTACTCTTCTTCTTCTTCAGAACACCAAACAAAGACGGGAAGAGAAGTCATAAAATGGTAATCCACCTTGACACTTTAGTCCCTATCAAATTCCTAGATCAGGGAGAAAATTCCCGGGCTTTCTACAGCTAAAGAACATTGGTTACATGAGAAACATGTGACTTCCTGTGAGTAACATAAACAAACATTTAACCCGAGATATACTGAGTGTTTTCAACTTGTAATACCCAACATCGTCGCTGTTGGGAGAAGAAAGTTCAGGGCCGCCCGTAGGATGTCTTGCAAGAAGAACGGCTTGGCGGGCCACGACCAGCCATGGGGACAGAGTTTCGAGGCAAACCAAACGCGGCATTGGCCAAGGAGGAAGGCGGACTGGTCGCAGGAGCTCTAGGAAGGAAGGGGCGCTTGCCTTCCTTCCGGGAGGGAGACTGACGGCCACCCTCCGGGGCAATTCGACCCGGCTGGTCAGTCGTCGAAGAGGGCCCGCTTCCCTGTAGATACGGCGGGGGCTCGCCCTGTGATCGTTTTGTAGCCACAAAACCCAACAGGGTCCCATGGCCAGTTCCTGACCTCGCCTGGAGCCCCAAAGAGCCCACCACGGCCCTGCGGCTCTTCCCGAGAAATCCGCCAGTCTCCCTTTGGACGGGCCCGCGCTGTGTGCTTGAGGGGGACCCGGAGTGGCCCGTTCACACCTGGCGCCCATCACCTGGGGCCACCACCAGGCGGAGGTGCGGCACAGGCCCTGCCCCCCGTCTCCTTCGCGGACTTTCTAGACTACTTATCTGAGGTCCTGTGATAAGCAACAACCCAGCAGTTTGAAAGCAGCTCTTCAGGGAGGTGGGGTGGGGTGGAAGAAACCCCTCTCTTGCGGGACATGCGTCAGGGACGTGCAGAACATGGATGGGCGAGAAACGGCCAGGAGAAGTCTGTTCATCGGGGCTCCAGGTCAGAGACCCACCAGCCAACGAGGCCGGCTCTCGCAGGCCTCGTTAGTGTCACTGTTATTAGTCGGCAGTCAGAATTATTCTGCTGGGGGAAACCACTGCCTCCATTTTACACTTTAAATACAGTCTTACCTGGTTCACCTGAATCAGTTTAACTCCAGTTTATATGGGGATCAGCACATCCGGGATGTCTATTTCTGTCTCCTTAGCTATCAAGGAAAGAAGGGAAATGATCGGATTCCCAGGTTCACCCCAAACAGCCCATATTCTTAGGCGACCTTTCCAGGTCCGCGTCCCCCTCCCCATTCTAGCAAATCCATTCATATAAATTAAAGGCTGAAGGTAATTTGAATTCTGGTAAAGGGGGGGATAGGGTAGAAAAAGGACAAAACCGAAGTTCCATCGAATTAGTTTTAGGCTGCCTGCTCTCCCTAGTGACTGCATCTATTAGCATTATAATCTCAAACACCATTTTTTTTATGTAACACTATTGTTAGCAAATCAACTCCTCAGGTCCACAGAGACGCTGACCCCTGGCAATTCAGGGAAAGTGTAATTATCTCCCCGAATCTTGGACAGATTTAAGAGATTACATTGCAACTAAATCTATATCAATGCTAATTTTTTCCCCCCAGACTCCAGGTGCCAGGCAGTCGGAAATGCTGCGCCTGCCCAGCAGAAGGGTTTACAAAGAGGAAAGCGCTTGCTGCGGAGAGGGCCAAAAGAAACGGAGCCCCCCAATAAAATTATTCCTTTTCTCCCCCTTTTTGCTACAAAACCTGGTTCTTATAAGGCAAAGTTAAACAAAGCGGCTATGCTAAATTAGCGTTAAATAAAGGCGAGTTTAATGCTCGGTTACAGTCAACGGGTGTATATTTGATGGCTAATTGTCTATCAAAATTAAAGTGAAAAGAACAAATGATTCGTTATAAGGAGGTGTTAAAAGCTCCAACAAAGGGGGACATTTCACAAATATAATATCTTTGGACGGTGAATTTGATCCTTTCGGGAGGTTTGGAGCAGCGGAAGAGACCTGAAAGTCCTTAGGCTGCAAAGAGTTTTAAGCAGGGAGCTGCTAAAGATTAGGGGCTGGCTCTTTTCACCGAAACGCAAGATCGACGCTGCGAAATGAGGCAATGACTTTAAAAGAAATGTGATAGATTATCGCTAAGAATATCTAATAAAACCGTCATCTCAGAGAGCTGCTTCAGGAAAGCAGTTGGAGAAGGTGTCCTTTGGCAGCCCGTAGTTAAAGAGAGGGGAAAGTCACGCGGGCAGAACCCATGGGGGAAGTTCTCTTGCACAAGCTCCGCTGAAATGAACCAGTCCTGAGATTCTGAGCAGCTCCCATTCATTTCCAAGAACCTCCTTCTGGGACGGGCAGCAGACGTAATTTACAAACCAGTTGCTGGGAAGAACTCACGTTGGGGAGATGTCAGTACATCTCTGTAGCCTTCTATATAGGTCAGTGGGGGGGGATTCTCAACAGCACGGTGGTAAGCAGAGTTACACCTTCCCAAGCCAATTGATTCAGAATTGTGGAACTCTGTTTAGGATTGCACTGCTAATAACTTTTGATTCAGTGGGTTTCCTCCTAGTGAAAATAATTTTTTAAAAAATAAAATAAAAAATGTATGAGTAGCTGAAGATGTCGGGAACAACAACAACAACAACATTCCCGACCAATGGATGGTCCCACTGATTTATCTTGTTCCATATTTCCTATTGGAATCAATGGGATTGTAAAGGGCTTGGGCTGTCCAGGGAAGCAGAAATATCAATAACGCACACGCACGCGGAGGCACACATCCCAAGTTCATTTGACATGAAAGACCACAGTACAATAAAGTAAAGCAAAGCAAAACGAAACAAAATAAAAGCAGCAAAGCAAAGGCTCCGCCAAGGCGTCCAAGCCCAGTGGCTACTGAGGAATTCGACACCAATTTTGTCGATCTGCATTACACGAAAACGTGGGTCCGAACACTTTCGTTTGAATAAATGTGAGGACTCAAGTATGCCACACGCAAAAATAGAAAAAGGAAAAAAGAAAGAAAGGGGGGGGGAGAGAGAGAGGGAGAGAGGGGGGGGGGGAGAGAAGACGCTCCAGACTAAATCATGCAGCAAGAACGACAAACCGCCTGGAAAATGGACCCATGGAGCAGCAAGAACACACTTTTATATATCTATCTGTCTTTGACAACTTGTGTCCTAAAGAAACTATCTTGAAGATAATTGAAATGATTACAATTCATTGCTGCATTACTTTGAATGTGAACAGTGAAATAATGAAATCTTAGTCATACAGCCAAAATTTAATTTACGTCCCCGCTTTTGTTTTATGCCTATCTTCCCCTAGAAATCCGGTGCTGATACATAATTCTGTTCTTCGTTGCATTATTCATATGGGGAGGGGAGAGTAGATCCCCCCCTTCCTCTCCCAGTAAATGGTCTCCTCTGAAACTTCAAGGTATGGATGCAAATGAGGAGCGACTGGAGCAGAGGAGCTTCTGATGGTGATACAGACGGAGAGAAAATAATACCCCAAAAAGGTTTAACCTCCTCTTTCCAAATTGTTGCCTCCCCACGCGAGCCGAAGCGTTAGAAACAAGGGTGGGCATTTTTTTAAAGCTTCATTTAAATCTTATAACTAAAAGGATCTTCTTTTTCTTCTTTTTTTGTGTCATCTTAACGGTTGATCGAAAGGGAACGATCTCCAAAGCAAAAGCACCTCCCCAGTTAAAAGCGCAACATCCCAGACTTAACAGCCGAATCGGCTGGGAGTAAGGAAAGGGTCTGGGAGCCAAAATAGTAACTCCATATCCAAAAGTCGGATTTGGATCGGGGCAAGTCAGTCCATAAGCCTCTCCCTCCTCTAGAATAAACGCTTCCTGTCGAAGCTTTTGAGAAGAGTCCTGTTGGATACACTTTCTAGATGAAAAGGGGTGTGTGTGTGTGTTCTAAACCGGAACCAGAAGATGCAGGAAGCGGTCGTGTGGATTCAAGGCACGTTCATCTGCGTTGTCCTGTGCAGTCCCACATGGGATCTGCGCAGCCGCAGGCCAGCCACCGGAAGGTTTTTTTCTTAGCTTAGTTACCGAGTGGGAGGAGCCCCTCCCAACTGGAGAATCGTAACCGTTTCCCGCCTAACGGTCACGTGATCCAGGGGGGGCTCCGCACACTCCCTCAGTTCTTCTTTCGCCGCCGCTGATAAAGGTTGTTTCTATACCAGCTAGTGTTTTTTACCTCAGGAATCCTGTCACAATGTCACCATTCAAAAAATGTCGTAAATGTTCGACTAAGATGACAATATCAGATGATCATGACCTGTGTGTATTGTGTTTAGGAGAAACTCACAATACCTCTTCATGTCCTAAATGTAAGAAATTTACCGCAAAGGCCAGATCTGACAGGTCAGCCCGCCTGAAGGCAGCGCTATGGGAAAAGGCGCTATCAGCCTCTAATATCCCGGCAGCAACTTCATCTGCCGAGGTTAATCAAAACGATGTGGTAGCTCAAACACCACGCTCTAATCGTGGCTCAAGAGCACCTTCAGTTATATCATCCCATTCAGTATCACGATCAGATCCAAGTCGTAAAAGAATGGCGTCTCCCCCCTCAGTCCCGAGTAGATCTACTTCAGAACCCCCTCATAAGAAACATAAGGACCGGTCTAAACATAAATCTCAAAAATCTAAGACCACATCGGATGCGGTCCCTTCCACTAGTAAGGAGATTCTGCCAGAAACCGTTTTGACTGAACCGCCAAAGACGCCTTCCCCACTCTATATACCTCCGATGCACTCCCCACTGCCTCGGGAGTCCATACCCTCCCAACGTAAAGAAATTATTACTGAGGGCTCAGGTTGGGGTGCACTTGATAAATACACACACGGATCAGAATATGGCAGCTGTGATCCGGAAATGGAGCTTGAGGTCGATGATGTGAGCGCCTCGCATAGGCTTCTTCTAAATGAGGGGCAAGGTGAATGGGCAGAGCCCTATGGTTCCGAGGAGGAGGATCGGAGATCCCTCATGAGTGTTAGATCGCAGGTGTGCATACCGGCTAATCCAAGGGAAGAGGAACCTGATACAGAAGACCTACGTATAGATGTAGAGCAGATGCAACGTATGGCAAGGGCTCTTGAAATAGACTTGATGTCCCTTGAATCGAAAACAAAGGACAAGATTCTGGGCAAATTGCGTCCAGAAATGCCAACAGGGAAAGCCTTTCCAGTAGTTGAAGGGTTTGCGGATATAGCCACAAATATTTGCAAAAAACCGGCATCCATTCCTGCAACGTCCCGCAGGTTGGAATACATGTATAAGGTGCAACAAGACAGTTGCCCATTTTTAGCTGCTCACCCCTCGCCTTCATCGTTAGTGGCAGAGGAGATGCAAGCCAAGTATAGAACGGGGGCTCACACCACCCCAGCTGACAAAGAAGGGAGGAAATTGGATGTGACGGGACGCAAACTCTATGCCTCAGCGTCTTTGAATTTTAAGATTGCAAACTACCAGGCAATTATGTCCGCCTACCAGCTGTTCCTGGGAGAGAGGCTAGAGACATTCATTCAGCAACTGCCAGAAGGGCAGCAAGCATTGGCAAATGTTTTTCTGCAAGAATCACAGAAACTGGCCAAGCAACAGTTAAATGCTAGCAAGCATGCAGCAGATACAGCATCTAGAAACATAGCGTCTTCTATTGTAATTAGAAGGCATGCATGGCTCCGTTCCACAGCACTTCCAACCGATACACGTAATCGGATTGAGGATTTGCCCTTTGAAGGTTCCTCCCTATTCTCGGAGACAACTAATGAATTCCTACAGCAGAAGACAAAGAACAGGCAAACGGCACGATCGTATGGTGTGTCTTCAGCCCCTGCCAATTACCAAGGCTACCGACAGCGTTTCCAGCCGAGGTTCTACTCTGGTTTCCAGAACCAGCATCGTCCTTACCAGCAGCGTTTCCAGAATGCGTATCCGCAGCAGAGAGGCTTCACTGCTACCCCGCATTTTAATCCCCGACGTCCTCCACCACGATCCAGGGGGACTAATAATGCCCATGGGCAAGTTAAAGATCAGGGGCAGGCTGTTAAGCCTTCTTTTTGATGATCAGCCTTTTTTTCCAGACAGTTTGACTAAGTGTCGAGGTGAATGGGAAAAGATTACGAATGACAAATGGGTACTTTCTATAGTTTCAAAGGGCTATTGTTTAGAGTTTACTATGTTGCCACCTCTTCAACTGCCTAAACAGGAGATGCCTAATGTTCAGGCTGTGGATTCTCCTTTATTATCTGATTTAAATGGGTTATTGCAAAAGGGGGCAGTGGCACCATCCAGGTTGGATTTGTTTCCTGTGGGATTTTATTCAAGATTTTTTGCCATTGATAAAAAAGATGGGGGTTCCCGTCCTATTTTGGATTTAAGAGGTTTAAACAAGTTCTTACATGTTCAAAAATTTAAAATGCTTACATTGTCCTCAGTAGCACAGTTTCTTGCGGAGGGAGATTGGTTTGCCGTCCTAGATTTACAGGATGCTTATTTTCATATTAAAATTCATGACTCCCATACAAAATATCTTCGTTTTATGTTAAATGGCAAATCCTATGAATATATGGTACTGCCTTTTGGTTTATCTACGGCACCTCGGGTATTTACTAAATGCCTTGCAGTCGTAGTGGCACATCTCAGATCTCGAGGTTGCTCAATATTTCCGTACCTTGATGACTGGTTGTTGACTGCACAGTCCAAGGGTCAATTACAGAGTCAAATTAATCTGACTGTTAGAACCTGTGCTAGGTTGGGGCTTCATATCAACTGGAAAAAGTCCCATTTACAGCCAAAACAAGTGATGCCATTTATAGGGGCAGTATTAAATTCCAGCATGGGCAAGATGTATCTGCCAAAGGAAAGAGCACTTGTGTTGAAAAGGATGATTGCAGGCTGCAGATCTAATCGTCATCAGAGGGCCTTAACGATTCAGAGGTTACTGGGTCTTATGGCTGCATCTGTATTTGTGGTTCCATGGGCTAGGCTAAAAATGCGGCCACTGCAGAATTGGTTTATCAGAGCATTTAAACTGGGGGTGGATTCCCCTTATAAGCGTTTAACCATTCCCAGATCAATTTCGAGGGGCTTACATTGGTGGTCCCAAGATGTCAATTTGATGCAGGGGGTCCCGTTTGGATCATCCTCTCCGAATGCAGTCCTGACGACTGATGCGTCAAATTCAGGGTGGGGAGCACACTGTGAAGGTATTCAAACTTGTGGTGTGTGGTCCCCGCTGGAACGGGAAATGCATATTAATTTATTGGAAATGAAGGCAGTAAAGAATGCCCTTAACTTTTTTGCAGATATGCTCACCAACAGAGTACTCTTAATTCAAACAGACAACACAACAGTGATGTATTACCTAAACAAACAAGGGGGAACGACATCTTTAGCTCTATGCCGAGAAACAGAGGCCATTTGGAACTGGGCAATAAAACACCACACAGCATTACATGCCATTCATATTGCAGGGAAAAACAATGTGACAGCGGACGGCTTAAGCCGGCTGTCAGACAGCAGATACGAATGGTCCCTCCCTGTGGAGGTTCTGCTTCCAGTATTTCAGGGCTGGGGATACCCAAGCCTAGACTTATTTGCAACGCGCTTCAATACAAAGATGGTTCGTTATTGTTCCAGAGCAGGGGGAGATCCAAGCTCTCTCGGAGATGCTTTTCAACTGAATTGGTCCCAGGAGTTTCTATATGCATTCCCCCCCGTTCCACTACTGGGAAGGGTACTGTCAAAGATTGTACACGACAATGCTCATTGCATTCTGGTGACCCCGTTCTGGCCAAGACAGCTATGGTTCCAGGTACTGCTTCGAAGGTCCCAGGGCATATATATGCACCTCCCATGGGGGAAGACCTCTCTGGAGGTACATGGAAGGCAGCAGCCGGACCTACAACGTCTCAGACTAACAGCATGGCTCCTTCAACCGCTGTAGGATCTGTTTTCCCCTCTGTGTTTCATGTTATAGAAAATGCTAGGAAGCCCTCGACTAGGGCATCATATAATGCTAAGTGGGTTAAGTTTTCAACGTGGGTGCAAGACATAGGATTCGTCCCTGATTCTTGTCCTCTGGAACTTGTGTTCAAATTTTTACTGACTTTGAAAGGAAAGAAACTAGCTAACTCTTCAATAAAAGTTTATTTGGCAGCAATTTCTGCTTTTCATGCTCCAATAGAGGGGACTTCAGTGTTTTCCCATCCAATGTCAAAGGCATTCTTAAAGGGTTTGGCAAATTTATTCCCTCCAGTCCCCTCCATTGTACCTCAGTGGTCGCTTCCACTAGTGCTTTCACAGTTAATGAGACCTCCTTTTGAACCCATGGGGACTTGTTCCTTGCAGGAACTTACATGGAAGACAGCCTTTTTGGTGGCTATAACATCGGCTAGGAGGGTGGGTGAGATGGCTGCACTACGAGCAGATCACCCATATATAAAATTCTATGAAGATAGAGTGGTGCTTCGACCAAGTTTGACATTTCTGCCGAAGGTGGTATCAAAGTTTCACCTAAGTCAGGAGATAATTCTCCCTACCTTTTTTGCTTCTACCACATCAGACCAAGAGAGGCTTTTTCATACTTTAGATGTGAGACGAGCACTTTTATATTACATGAGTAGGACAAAACAAATTCGGTGTTCCCCTCGATTGTTCTTATGCTACGCTGAACAGTCCAAGGGGAAAGCAGCATCTGCACCTTCCATTTCAAGATGGATTGTATCCACCATCCGCAAAGCGTATCGTGAGGCTGCAGTGGAGTGCCCTTTGGGACTTACGGCACATTCAACGAGGGCCCAATCATCATCTGCTGCCCTGTCAATGGGAGTACCATTACAAGAGATTTGTAAAGCAGCTACATGGGCTTCTCCACATACTTTTATTAAACACTATTGTGTTGATGTAAACTATAGAGAGGAGACTTCAGTGGGGTCTGCAGTATTGCAAACTGTTACATTGCACCAGGGCTCACCCCACCACCAATAGACTTATCGCTAGGTAGTCTCCCATGTGGGACTGCACAGGACAACGCAGATGAAAACAGTGTTGCACTTACCGTAACTGTTGTTCATCCAGTTGTCCTGTGCAGGCACACATCCCTCCCTCCAGCCCCGCATGAGCCAAGAAAATTAAACTAACCTATATGATTTGCATACTTCTTCGGAGGCTCAGCGGCGGACTCAGGAGAACTGAGGGAGTGTGCGGAGCCCCCCCTGGATCACGTGACCGTTAGGCGGGAAACGGTTACGATTCTCCAGTTGGGAGGGGCTCCTCCCACTCGGTAACTAAGCTAAGAAAAAAACCTTCCGGTGGCTGGCCTGCGGCTGCGCAGATCCCATGTGTGCCTGCACAGGACAACTGGATGAACAACAGTTACGGTAAGTGCAACACTGTTTTTCAGTAGCGGCCTGGTCGACAGCGGCCTTTTTAGGGCGGACTTTTTAAGGGGCTGTCGCGACACGTTTTCGGGCAACGTTTGCGGATGGTCTTTGGTGGTTGTCATTAAGCACGTGTTTGGGAATGAGTAGAGATCTGAGGGAAGAGCG
>NW_015161424.1:686289-706766 GCF_001447785.1 Gekko japonicus
GCAGGCTCTGCAAACAGAACTCCGCGACCACGTTTCTTATGACCCAATGGGAGAAATAACGTTATTTTCGCCTCCTAAGAGATGGCCGCCTTTCCCAACTATTTTTGAGGGTAGAGGGAATTCACAGTTGGTTTAAATGGACGCGTTCAGGATGGCACTGTTAATCTGTTCCCTATAGAAAGTGTACATAGCATCAAGAGCTCCGAATTAAACTATTGATAATATTTTAAAATGTCATAACAACCTGGAACACCCCCCTCCCCGCCTTCCACAGTGTTTTTCTTGGCATGGAATGTAATACCTCTCCCCCCCCCCAATTTGCGAACTATGTGATAGGCAACGTGTCTCTTAATCCAAATTAGATATGGACCACTATACATCTTTCAACAGACTTTTTTTTTTTTTTAAAAAGACCATCTGGTAATTGTCTTTCTTTAGATCTTCCCTTAATTATGCTTTTAATTAAAGATGGTTCAAGGCATTGGACCACATGAAGGGCAGTAATTACAAATTACATTACAAATTCAACAGATGTAGATGTATCTGCTGGGAGAAGGGGAAAAAAAGGTACGGGAATATAAAACGGACTAAACTTTTGGGGGGGAAATTAATCCGCCGCCCTGAGAACAGAAGCACATTTTTTTTTAAAAAAAATATTTTTATTATGCAGGCTCTCGCCAGGATTTAAGTTCTCTGTCATGATTGTTTTCATATTTCTTTGACATCTATTGATTCGGAGGCAGCTGCGAGGCTTTGTCACAAGAGAGAAGAGCAGTCACAATATATTAGCTTGACGGCATAACTCCAAGACGAAGAGGAACGAGAGAAAACACGACAGCGCCGCACGTGACCCAGGGCTGGGGCCCCTTAACCAAAGCCAGAAATTAATTTTTAATAATCGTCATTTTTGTTATTTAAAAGGGAAAGCTTTAAAAAAAGGGGGGGGGGAGACCAGGGCGATTGAAACGACACTCTGGTTAATTACCCAACACCGGAGGGACTGTCCCCCCTCATCCCCCCCCCCATCCGTAGGCTGGGAAATACACACGCACAATAATTTTCATTTCGAAATTTTCTTCTCCGAAGCTCACAGGCGCAAGGAAAAGTAGCCCAACAGTTTACTCACCCTCTCCTCTATCTCTCTCACCCCCCCCCCCACTCCCTGCATCTAGGAGGCGAGAGAAAACCCTGCCATTCATTCGTCGCTGGGGTTAGTGTGGAAATCTGCCCCATTTCGTGCCCGATCTGTCGGGAAAGCAAGCCACGAAGACTGCCACCCACCCGAAACTCAGGATCACTTCGAAAGTTCGTTTCAGGGGAAGCAAACGGGGAAACATCTCCTGTTGGCGTGCCAAGGCACCGGGAGCGAGTCCTACAGAATGATCACTCCGGATGGGCAGCTCGGTTAGTCTGTAGACGCCAACTAGGACACAAGTCCAGTGGCCCCTTGAAGACGAGCAAATATATCCCAGCAAAACTTCCTCTGAGAAGGGCGCTCTGATTCAGGGAAGCTTGAAGTGGGAATGCCTCTAGTGAGTCTTCAAAGTGCCACTAGACGCCTGCTTTATTTTAGTCCCACTGAAACCACATTGCCATTCTGGAAGGTTTTGAATGCTGGGAGCGATCCGAGGGAATCAGCTTCACTAGGTTTTGGATCGGGTCTGAACCAACACTGATCCGTGATACTCCAGTAGGTTCTAAGGGATGGGCACACCGGGGTCCAGTGACGTCGCTAACACCGCGGGGTGGGGTGGGGGGCAATATAGGACTAGTTGCGTGACCCTTTTTAAAAAGTGGCACTTTAGGGAATTCCTGATCATTGTAAAGCGATTTTTGAAAGTCCTAAATAGGGAAAAGGCGCTAGCCGCAGCCCTCGACGTCTGTGGGCGGCATTTGTCTCCCTGTGTGTTCAGAACCGAGGTGCTGGGCGCCGCCGGTTTATTTGCAGGGCTTGCGGACCGGACAGCGAGCAACCGACTTGCAGTTCCCACTTCAAAGCGGTCTGATCTGCCTCGCCTGGGGAGAATCCAAAGATGATCAACAAATTATGGGCGTACTTCAGAGGTTTATACCATCTGCTTCTGGTTCAATGGGCAAACACAGCAATGAACCCAAAAAAATAAAAAAAATAATAATTAAAAAATCCAGAGCGCCCAAGACATTTTTGACGGGGTGGGTGCGCGCGCGCCTGCCTGTCCCGAAGCCTTCCTTCAGTTCAAAGCCTTTCGCTGCGATTGCCTTCTAAGGTTCCCGGCCAAACGCATTACCTTGTAGGGAGATTTAAGGCTTCTGAACAGGTTTGGGCAGGAGATCAGACTGATTTGGAGCGAGGCCGGCGATTCACAGCGCTGCCTGGGCTTCGTCTGGGGACGGGGCGGGGAGGCAGGAATCCCCGACTCAGCCTCTCCCGGCTGGAGGGGCCTTTCGCTGGGAGCCGCCCCCCCCCCCCCCCCCCCCCGGGGCCCGCGGGCACAGCGCTTCCCGCCCGGCCACGTTGCTCCGGCTCGGAGGCGCGCAGCCCTAGCCCAGCCCGGCCGCCGGAGAACCGGAGCCTCGCAGGCAGCCCCTTCCAGTCCGCTCCCCGCGAAGGACATCCGCGGGGAGAGCTCAAAGTCGGGGGGCCGCACGCAGGCCTGCTTTGAATGGCTCCCTGTGGTTTCCTTGGGGTGGGGGGTGGGGAGGCCAGGTCGACTTGCAGCGCCTCTGCGACAGCTTGCTTGCAATAGGCAAGAGGAGGACAGCAAAGCAAACCCGACGCCCAGTTCTGCCCCGGTTTCGGCGGCCCAGTCATTTGCCATCACTTCGGTGTCCAAACTATTCCGCTGCCCCTCCTACCGGCATGAGGGCCTGGCAGGAGAGGAAGGCTCCCATCCGTGGAGGAACAGCACTGTTCTTTTGAGAAGTCCCCCCCCCCCACAGATGAATGGCTGCCCACAGAGCAGCAGAATATAAAGGTTTAAAATAAATATGATGTGTCCAATCGGAAGGACCTCATGGTGTACAACCATTTTACTCTTAGCACAGTGAACTGGCCCCCCAGTTTGATGTAGTGGTTAAGTGTGCGGACTCTAATCTGGGAGAACCGGGTTTGATTCCCCCACTCCTCCACTTGCACCTGGCTGGATGACCTTGGGCAAGCCGTAGCTCTGATAAGAGCTGTTCTTGAGAAAGAGCGGTTTCTGTCAAGAGCTCTCTCAGCCTCACTTACCTCACAGGGTGTCTGTTGTGGGGAGGGGAAGGAGTTTGTAAGCCGCTCTGAGACACCTTTGGGTAGTGCAGGGCAGGGTATAAATCCAATCTCTTCTCTTTTTCCCTGGTCTCTGCTTTCCTCCCTATATTTTAAATTTAAGAGCACTGGTTTGCCTTTGCCCATGCACAATACAGTTTCAAGCAGCCTGATGTATCTGGGCCCCCGGGGTCAAATGAGCTGTAATGACAGCATATCCATCTCTTTAAACATGGGCCTGCCCCAATCATGCACAAAGTGGGAAGTGGGTAGTCAATGTAGAGAAAAGGGTACTGAGGTACGTGTGTGTGTGTGTGTGTGTGTGTGTGTGTGTGTGTGTGAGGTGTTTCCAAACCCTTCTGTACCCGTGCCTGCTTCCCCACAATCTGTTGGGCTCCAATGTCAGAAGTGAATCTGAAGATATTAACTTGTGGCCAAGAGGCAAGTCAGATGTGAAGGGAGCAGTCCTTGCCAAAGAGACCTTCTGCTTGTTAAATTGAGCCACCCCGACCATGCTTTATATGTGATGGGCCTGCCGTTTCCCCATCTACATGAGTCTTTAGCAATGTTCCCTCTAAGCCATGGAGTCTTGTGAGCAAAAATCCTACTTTGTGAGCCACTGGCATTAAAGTTGTGAGCGAGTGATTTGCCTACTGCATAAATTAGTTTGCTCTGGAGCCAATCCTTCCTGAGTGAAGACAAAAAGGTGTGATCCGGGGGCTAAAAAACTGTGAGCTAGCTCACACGAACTCAGCTTAGAGGGAACACTGGTCTTTAGTATAAGAAGTAATGTCAGAAGCTACCCTTAGGAGGGAAAGTGGATTCTGGAAGAAGCAATACACATTTGTTAGAAGAAACATGCATGGACACTGGATGCAGGGGACAGCTCAGGGATGCAGGGACATGTGCCACCATGGAGGAGGCACATAGACAAGAGACTTACTGTCTCTGGAATAAAGACTGGAGCTTTCTACTCAGACTGAGGCAGTGGTGCTTAAATTGATCTTGTCTCTCTGAAATGGATAGAAACAGATCAATTTATATCCAAATATTTTGACTAGATCAAATGCAGTCGTGGAAAGTGCCTTTCCTGGATAGCCCTTATGGGCTGTGTGAGATAACATGTAAGGGAAAAGTGAGGCCCAGAGTGGCACATCAGACATGTTGCTGGTGGGACTTGCAGACTTCGGCTCATGCTGTTGCTCAGCCACAAACTGGCAGGGTGGCCTTGGCAAATCACACCCTTGTAGCAATTCATAGCCTCTCCACCTCAGTTCTCAACCTGAAAAAGAGGAATACAAACAAAAAGGAAACCTATGAAAAATCACAGGGAGTGTTTAGGAAAAGGTCAGGAGGAGGGTGGTGCTTCTCCCAGAGTCTTTCCAGGTCCTTTTGGTAGCTTTAAAAATAAAAATAAAAATGGGGACCTGTAGGGTATTCTTTGGTAAAAATACAGTTAAGCAGAGATAAAAAATCAGCAGAGCAAAGACTGAGAGACTGAGTCCATGTGTATGTTTGTAAAATATAAAAGTTTACTAGAAAACTAACATGGAGAAAAGGTAAACGGGATATAAAATAACAAAGGACACCCCTACATCCTTACTGCTAAGAAGATGTTACAGGAATGGGAAGAGAAACAGGAATGGCATCTCCTTCTTCTGCACAACAAAAGGCAGGAAAAAGGGACCTCGATATGCTAAATAGCCAATACATTGATTCCCAATACAGGGCTAAAGTTCAGGTCATTATAATAAGACCTCCTGTGAAATTCCTGGGCTTTTTCTACTTAGTAAACAGATTGGGTACAAATAAACATGTGATGATTTCCTGGTGAGTAACACAAACAAAGTAAACTCTATAATTGCTGAAGTGTTTTAACTTGCTAAACCCAACAGGAACTCTCATAACCAGCTGGTGGCAAAATGATGATTACACATGTATGAAGACCTTCGGAAATGTGGGCAGGGACAGAACAGAGGGATAAAAAGGATGTCTGTTAGCAGGCTGATGAAAGTAAACTTGCATTCCTATGAAGGAACAGAACCAACAATTGAGGCCATGACTGTTCCCATGATGCCAAATATATATAATCCTGCGATCATCAAAGACTCTGTGCATATGAAAATGTCATGCCTGAAATTATCCTAATATGAATGGAATCATGCTTTGGTTACAAGTTAGGACTGAGTTTCCATAAAACCATAGGTGGAGGCAGATTACTCCCCTCCTTCCATTTCACTCCACCCTGGAAAAGCCTATGCTGTGGATCAGAGAACCCATGTGGGCAAAATGTCACATAAGATGGGGTGGGGAGCAGCAGTAAGAAGGAAAATTGGATGAAATCACCCTTATCCTCTTGTCACCCCTTATTTTATATATATTTTATATTTTTATTATTGAGATTTATATCCCGCCCCATCCAATATTCAGCTCGGGGCACCAACTGTAAGTAGGTAAGACCCCATCCAATCTATAGTTTTCCCTTTTGAATTATTACCTACTAGGAATAAGGCCCATTGTGGGAGTTTCTGTTCTTTCTTTTCCCCTTGGGCCATTTTCTGACCTCAAATCCTCTCCTCCATGCTGTGTTATTTACCCCACTGAGGAAAACGTGTAGGCTGCCTGTATATTCCCTTGGGGACTGTGATCAGGTGGAAAGGTGGCATAAAAATGGTGGGGGTGGGGGACACTGTCTGAAGTCAGGCAAATGATGCAAGGGGGAAAGAATCAACTCTCTCCCTTCCATGGTTACCCTTTAGTATTAAAAACCATGCGTGAGATCCATTCCTAAATATTCCAGCATTTCATCTGGTTTGGTTGTCAGATCCACAAATGCTGATTTACCATCTGTGATAGAATCAATATTGATAGTATTTCTCAGTTAATAGCATTAAAAATCCTTCAGCAGAATGTTTTACTCCATCTGTTGTTGTTAAGTTTTCAAAATCTGGATCCTGTAAGGCATTCCCGAAATACATCCACATCCTCAGAACCTGGCTGTAGTTTTCACAGAGCTAGCTTGCCACATTTGTTTTATTTATTTGCTTGGATTTGTACCCCGCCCTCACCGCCAAGGCAGGCTCAGGGTGGCTAACACCATAAAACATAATAACAATAAATATCATAAACATCTAAAAGCAATTCATCAAACAATTCAGTAACAATTTGATGAAAACTAATTTACAATATATTAAAGTGCTAGCAGTTGATATATAATATCAAAGATGGCCTCATACATTCTATAAGTTCAGTTGATATTCAGCTCGTTGGTCTATCTCAATCTTCGTCGGTGAGCACAGGCTTTCAATAATAGACCAGGCACCAGGCTTCTGTTGTTGTTAAATTTATGATGTTAATAAGCATAGATGGTAATGCTGGCCACAATGTTAGTGGCCGCGGTTCCTAGTTGAAAGCCTGGTGGAAGAGCTCTGTCTTGCAGGCCCTGTGGAACTGTAAAAGGTCTCGCAGGGCCCTGATCTCTTCCAGGAGCTCATTCCACCAGCGTGGAGCTGCCACCCTGGTTGTAGCTAGCCTGGCATCCTTGGGACCTGGAAGGGCCAATCGGTTTTGTGACCCCAACCGAAGTGCTCTCTGGGGTATGTATGGGGAAAGGCGGTCCCTCAGGTATGACGGACCCTGGCCATAAAGGGCTTTAAAGGTAAGAACCAGCATCTTGAAGCGAACCAGCACCTTGAACCAGCACATATGGAACCCAAGCTGTGATTTACCTTGAAACAATTTATTTTTCTTTAACATACCCAGTTTTGCTCTTTGCAGTTCAGCAAAAGGATCCCAAAACTTTGATCAGTCATTTGGTAAACTGGGCTAACAATGGTTTGGTTTTACTTACATTTAAGCTGCAGAATAAGTATCACAGTTCATTGAGGTGTTTACCTTTGAAGAAACTGGTACATGGTTAAATAGAAAAAAAAATTATCCTAGATTTCTGCTGGGTCATGATATTTATTTGATTTAATTCATTGTACCCCTTCCTTTTTCCCCAATGGGGACCCAAAGCAGCCTAAATTGTTTCCTTTCCTTCAGTTTATCTTCACAACAACCCTGCGAGGTAGGTTAGGCTGAGAGAGTGTCACTGGCCCAAGGTCATCCAGTGGACTACCACAGCATGAGCAGGGATTCATACCCAGGTCTTCCAGATGCTAGTCCAGCACTCTTTATCACTGCACCACCCTGGCTCTCTGATTTCCCTCTGAGTTGGCTTGCAATGCTGGCCTGAAAGGACTGGTGGGTAGTAGCAGTTTATCCTGTTTGCTGGTATCATGGTCCATAGCACTGGGCTTCAGTCAGGCCAGCACTCTAGTTCCATGGTCAGCAAGTATTTTTCCTGGAATGCCACTGCAGAGAAAACATAAGGTGTGGTAGGCTAACACATGGATGACCGTATCCTGGCCTGCTGGTGAATTTTACCTCCATGTTTCTAAGGCTAGGACTATACAAGTTGCGGCAGACTAAAATTAAATAGTGTGCCATATAACTTCACAGTGCAGGTTGGGAATATCATTTTAAAATGATCTGAAAACTCTTTAGAAGTGGAAAATTAGCATTTCAGATGGAAACTGCTAGTCCAGCTCTCTTCCTGGTGTGCTAGTTTTCCACTTACAAGCATTCTAAAATGTGATTCTCCACCTGCAATCCATTTTGCCATCTCATTCACATTTTCTTAAGTTACATCAGATCCACCTTAAGTGCTTAGCAAAGAGACCAAGCAATGCTGCTCATGAGCCAGGTTTGGCCTTGTTACCTTCAACTGCTAACCCCTATTTCATTGATGTTTCCAAGCTTCCCATACAGTAAAGGTGGCAGTGTACTGTTACAACAAAACAAAGTGAATGAAGTGACAAATCTTAAAGGGCCCCAATAGGCTTAAATTCAAGTATTGAGGCTTAATTAGTTTGCAGACAACTGTGAAAGAGTTGTATAGTTCCGTGCAAAGACAATAAATGTGTTTATTATAGAACACATTTTGAATGGACTAAAATTCAGAACTGGTAGTGATGGGGAAGGATTTCCTTTAACTGTAGATTGGAGCATAAAATGGGGCAGATTAGAAACGTACCTCTGATTTATTCTGTGACATCTGTGTATGAGTCTATTCCACTGTAATCAAAATAACTTACTTAAATGCTAAACTGCCCCACCTTGAAGATAACCCCAAGAGAAGTACTGATTTAGCAGCGTTCCTCTGAGTCATGCAGCCTTCCTTGTTTTTTTCTTGTTGTAGGGTTCATAAACTGTTTGTTGATACCAATTTTCTTTGTTGCAAATTCTAATACTTGAAAATCATGGAAGAGTGTCCCCCCCCCCATTCAGATTCTTTTTAGATGTGCTGAGACAAAGACCCAACAAACCTATGGGAATTTCAAAGCTCCATGACATTTCAAAGGAACCCAGAAGACATGGTTAACCAGTTGTCATGACCCCCAGGGGGTTGCCACCTTTGTCTGCCACCACTCTGGACTTAGGGTCCCTTGGGAAGGCCCAGAGTACCCTCCCAAGCCCAACCAAAATGCCCCTTTTAAGCCGAGAAAATATAGGTGTGGCATTCCTAGTTTATTAACACAGTAATGGGGCATTGAAACAAGACAAGGTGCTTAAAATATATAACAGTGTTTAAAGGCAAAATAATCAAATCTAACGCGACAACTATTTCACTTAACTAGTTACTATTTCAAGGCTCACAGGCCCCCGGGAAGTGAAATTGACCCAAACCAGGACTAGGGCGTTTTCGGTGGCGGCTCCCACCTGGTGGAATGAGCTCCTGGAAGAGACTCGGGCCCTGCGGGACCTAGTGCAGTTCCGCAGGGCCTGCAAGACGGAGCTCTTCTGCCAGGCTTTTGAGGGGGAGCCGCCGTCGCCACTGTTCCATCAATGATATTCCAACCACCTACCCCATATAGTAGGGCTGGGTGTCGCCCAATAGAGCTGGGGAACATTCTTCCTGGTGCCCTGCTGTAAAGAACTTAGCCGCCAGTGTGGGACATCGGCCGTCTTGGATTTTATGCAAATTAATCAAGCACCAAATTTTATGTTAGATACATTGTTTTATTATGCTGTTGATTGTATATATATTTTAACTTATGTAAGCCGCCCCGAGCTGAATACTGGATGGGGCGGGATATAAATCCCAAAAATAAATAAATAAAATAAATTATACCAGGCCTCCTGCCTGTACTCACTCTGTCCCAAGTGAGGGATCTTTTCCTCAGACTAGACTGTCCCCTCAGTTTAGCTCTGTGAGAGACAAGACCGCAGAAGAGAAAGAACACAGTTTTACAGCACACACAGTGTTTCACAGTCTCTTCACACAATCCCTGGACACTGATTGGCTACAACCATCGCTAAGCCTTGTGGGGATTGTAGGCTATGTCTGCTTTCCACTGCCATGCAGTTCTCTCCTGGGATCAGGCCGCACTAGGCCTTGCTCCCAGTCCTGCACAGATCATGACACCAGTAAACAATTAGATCTATCTTTAAACTGTTCTTCTCTGCCTTTCCCGCATGTAGAAAAATGCTTCTGTTCTAGCAGAAGAAAGTGGCACAGTACCTCTGAAGTGACGTTAGTTCCCATTCTCTGGTGGGTTGTTATGCCTGCAAAAAGGGAGATCTGAGCACATATTACTTGACTGTAAGTCACAGTGCAAAGCATCCCACTTAATGGTCCTGGTCCATTTAAAACAAAACAAAAACATAGGCTCCGGTCACATGGGCAGGAAAATGCGGGGGAGAAGCGTAGCTGTTAGCCCTGGGGCAAAATAACGCGAGGTTGCGCGAGTAGACGTCTCCTGGAGGTCCCGTAAAGGTCCCGTGTATACGGGGGAGGTGCCGATCACACAACCATGTGGCAAAGAAGCAGCTGAAATGGACTACATGTCCCAGAAGGGCACTCGGGGGGAGGAGAAGGGAGAAAGGGACATGGCCAAGGGGTGGGGAAGAGGGAGCTTGAGTCCTGACAATGAAACTGAAAGGCAGGTCCCCCGGAGGGGGGGTTGCCGCTCTGGGCGACTCTGAGCTGCCTTCTGTGCGGCTCCTGGGGACGGTTGGACAAGCAGTCGCCTCTTCGCCTTCCTCCAGGGCAAATGTTTTTTCCCTGTACACTGAAGTATGCTCATGCTCCGTTGGGTGCTTGTGCACATTCATGGAGACTTGGGGGAAAAAACGCTTTTTGCGAGGGGACATGGGCGGGTGCTGGATGCCACCGGAAACGTGATCAGACGCCCGCCCTTGCCCCGCGGTTTCCAGAAACTAGTACCTCTGAGGTACTAGTTTTTTGTCGCGCGTATTCGGCGGGAAGCCTCGGTTGAGCCATGGGAGCACTACGCTTCCCAAATGTGCCGGTGAGATCGCGCCCGGAAAATCCGCCTATATTCCGTCTCTCTGGTCTAATGTTCCGTGTGACCGCAGCCATAGAATGCTTTTTGATGTGTAGAGAAGGCAGGACTAGCCTTAGCAGAGTAATCACAGCTTTATTACTTCTTTCTTTTATGATAACATCTGCTGCAATGAGCTTGACCACTGATACTTGTACCAATGTATCTGATACTGACACATGTGCCATTGCTTCATCCTCTTTGACATTACTTTGGTATAACTTTAGAGCTGCTTTGGGCATTTATTGGCTTCAAATACTGAACCCCTCTAGTTTTGAACCATGTGTTTGAAATGGTGTATCTGTATCCCTAGCAGATGCACAGTTGCAAATATAATTTAGGAACTGATCAACATTGGGAATGTCATTTAAGTATTCTTTTCTTCATATCTTCTGACTTGTGTTCCCACTTGGCAATGCTTGGAATTCTGTATTTGCTAGAACATTCTGTCCATCTTCTCACTGTGGCCATCCTTGTGATCATCAGGCTGCAAACTGTTTGATGCCTCAGTGACCAGGAATGCCATATTTAGGCCTCACAGAGGAGAGGGACAAAGAGATTTCAGAGTGGGGTGGGGGAGACCAATTCAGCACAGGGCCTGAAGTCCTGCTTTCTGATATGTCTGAGATTAAACTTCTGAAAAGCAGCATATTTTCAGATGTTTGTTGTAATAACTGTTATGTTCTGATGTCACAAGTCTTATTAACACTGGACATTAAGCCGTATACAGGAAATATTAGCAAACTGAGGACCCCATTTTGATTAATTTTGAAGACCCCCAAGTCTTTTCTTCCTCCCTCCCTACCACATACCACATGCTGCACCTCCCCTTGTCAAAGGGAATGTGTCAAGCTGGGTGTGCCTGGTGCTGGGATCCAACCTCTTGCATCCTCTGAGCAAAACAGGGAGACTACACTTTAAAGGGCATGTTTAAGAAAAATGTTTTTTTATTGTATGTGCATGACCTACAAGTTCAGATCTCAGAGGGTAGCTGATTCGATATGGCCACTCCTCAAAAGGCCCCAACCCAAATTCTAATCAATCTGATCCCTTGTTTGCAAGGGATGTGGCAGAGGAAACAAGAAACTTCCTTGTTGATTAATTTCTAGATAAAGGACAGCTGAAAAGGCATGAAATGGAGCTTGGAAAAAGGTTCAGAGCTATTAACAGAAGTAGAAAAAAACCAGGGTCATACAAAACCTGAACTTCTGGTATTCACCTGCAAACCTCCATTGGTTATCATTGTTTTATGGAGGCAGAGTGGTGTCACTATTAGGGGTCATTTTGTAGAAAATGAGGTGCAGGAGCTCATTAGCATAAGTCATTAGCATAACTTATTTGCATATGCCACACCCCCTGACATCACCAAAAGTGTGTCAGAAGGCAACACCCACCGCTCAGGCTCCACTGGACTGTTTTGGATTGCTAGCTATGGGGGGGGGGGGGAACGTGCAGATCTGTCCTCGCAGAGGAGAGAGAGCTTGTACCTGAATAAAACTTGGCCTTAAAGGTGCCACTGGACTGTTTTGGACCAGGGGGCTGGGGGGGGGGGCTCTGCAACTTACCTGGCTGCTTCTTGCTCTGACTAGGGGCTGCTGGGAGCAGGGGGTGGGGCTTGTTGCATGTGCCCCCCCCTGGGCTCTTTACTGCTGGAGCTCCATTCCTGTGTGCTCCTGCAGGAAATGACCCTGGTCACTATGCTGAAGTTTGCTGGAAAACAGAATGAAATCTGGGAAAGAACTATGTCTGCATTAGGACTGGGCTACTTCAGTGTCACTAAAACCCCTTGAGCTATTGGTTCATGGCAACCAATCAATGTATTTTCAGGCATTCAGGTATTTCAATGCATGCCAAAACCTCAGCCTCTGTCCTTACAAAGGATTTACAGGCTCCCTGGAATACTTCTGTGGACCCTAGAGGTCCCTGGAGTCCAGTCTGAGAAATATGGGTATATAGAAAAGCCAGACTGGAACACAACATAGGTTTATGTTGTCTCTTACATATTTTAGCATCTTCTGTACCACCCTAATTAATGTCTAATGTGGCTAAAAGGGAAGCCATCGAGACAATGGAGCAGGACTTTAACCTTTACTTTGAAAAATGAAAAAAAAAGAAGGTAAGATTAAATATGGCATGCACTGGTCATGTTTTTCAAAGAAAACACTCTCTATGCCTATCCTTCTTTTCCCTAGATCAGAAGCAAAAACAGTTGCTGGAGTTATTAAAATACACTCCTCTCCGTATTGGAATACAGAAATGCTTGGGTGCATAAGCTAGCAGTGGGCCACTTGTGTGCAGTGAACAGCTATAAATGGACTGGAAAAGTATATGCTTTATTCATAAAAGCAGGAGGCACATTTCTGTTCAAAACTGTAATATAAATAGTGCATGTTTCTTCTAATGAAATGGCCTCTGATGATAGTTGGGAGACTTTGCTTTTCCCCAGATCTGAACACTGGCAACTGAAATGACCACTAATAGTGTGCAAAGTGGAAATAAATAAATGAAAAAGAAGATATGCTGCAAGGGCATTATATTTTAAAGAGGTTTTGAGTCTCTACTGACTGAAGGAAGTTGTAGTACAGCAAACTAAATGAATAAAAAGGATGCTGAGAGACAGGGTTGGGGGTGAACGAGCAGAAGAAAATGAAAATGATTGCTTCTTACTTGAAGTTTACTCTGGATGGTTTTTTACTATGTTATTATAATATGTTCAGAAGTGATTCTTGATGATGCAGGGCTCCAGAGTCACACATTGGATATACCTGTGGAATTGGCTTTATGCCAGATGCTCACCTTAATCCAACAACAACTATCTGTGTATGGAAATACAGTTCTGTGTATGGGTCATTCATCTGGATCTGGACCCATGCAGATTAATGTTGCCTGTGATATCAGTGTATCCAGCACTGGGGATGAGCATGTGTGTTTTCACACCTGATTGGACTGGGGGTGAGTGAGTAGTGGATTGAATCTCCGAACTCCTTCTTCCCAAGAGGTGACCAATGCTGTTCTGCAAGGGCCAGACATCTTCTGCTCCTGAGTATTTGTGACACATTTAGGAGAACTCTGTATCAGGGCCTGTATATGTTTGTGAGCTTTAAGAAGAAGAAGAAGAAAAGAAGAGATTGGATTTATACCCCGCCCTCCACTTGGAGTCTCAGAGCGGCTTACAAACTCCTTTCCCTTCCCCACAACAGAAACCCTGTGAGGTGGGTGGGGCTGAGAGAACTCTGACAGAAATGGCTCTTTTTCAAGGACAGCTGTGCCAGAGCTTGTGACTGACCCAAGGTCACATCAGCAGGTGCAAGTGGAGGAGTGGGGAATCAAACCCGGTTCTCCCAGATTAGAGTCCGTGCACTTAACCACTACACCAAACTGGCACACCAAACTGGCTTAGGAAGATAAGTATTGACCCTGAACCAGCTATAGTCATAGTTAACTAGTCTGGCAATACTTGATGCAGATGAGAATACCTTTTAGAATTCAGTAGGTCCTGAATAAGCATTACAAATGCAGATGAGACATAAATGCATCTCCACATTGGCAATGCATGTAGAAACCTCTTGCTGGACTGGAGTAACTGATTTTTTAGTTATTTTAAATATTGATGTCCAATAGGAATATTTTGGGCCTCTGATATTTCCTGTGATTTCTATCAATATTAATTTTTCAAAAAAAAATCCAACTAAGACATGACAAAAAAGCAAAAGTGCTTTTTCAAAAATGCAATCAAATAACATGGAAGGCAAGGCTAATCCACAGATAGAGAATGGCTAAAATAACCTGAAGGAAGATTAAGCATTGATTTATAAACAGTTCACATAAATTTCAATCAATGCACTGTCACCCTAATAGTCAGTGAAGTCAGAGGAGATGAGCGTAATCTGATGAGACACTTTAATTCTTGTTATGACATTAACTGTGGAATTTTACAACAGCTGAAAATTCTGGAGTGAGAAAGGTTTCCAGTTATCAGTGAGATACAATAGATAAATTCGGATTAGGCCGCAGCAGTGGCCAGGTCTCTTGACCCTGAGACATTAACATGGAATAAAGGCAGAAGATGCCACTAAAAGATTGTTGGGAGTGTTTGCCACATTTTCCTGAAAGGATTATCATCAATTTTCCAAATCCATACACAATGCAGAAGACTAATGGTTTGATCTTCTTCCCCCTCCCCTTCACCCCACAAATGAGCTAAATGAATCCAAAAGAAGTTCTATTAAGGGTGAAGACAATTTAATAAATGCTCTGGCTTGAACCTCAGTGAGAAAGTAATAAGGCATGACAGCAGTTCAGTAGAATCTGCAGGAATAGACAAGCAGGTTTGGGTGTTGCCATATAAATCTGATGATCAAATCCAGATCTCTGAACAACATCACCAAGTGGGAGCATGTCATTAGATAAAGGGAAGTGGGCTGTGAACAGAACCCTGAGGGACCTTAAAGTCTAAGGGTTCAAGAGGGAGGGCTGATTTAAACTCCTTTTACAAAAAAAGTTAGCTAAAGTAAAGTCTTAACCCCCCCCCCCCCGTTACCACATTCTGCCTAACTTAGGTCTGCTTTAAATAGTCCACATGTAAAGCACTTATCCATATGCTGGTGACTGTTCACCTGTGCCAGCATTCCATGTAGTGCATGTAATGTATAAAAAACCTTCATATCCTATGTGTTGATGATTACATGTACAATGTCCAGTACAATCACATTATATGTGCATATTACATATACGTATGCAGTGGGTTATGCCAGACATTGCACATATATTCACGAACAAAGAGGACATGAAGCCTTTTAAGCTGCTGATGCATGGTAAGCTTTCAAAAGTTTGACATGCTGCATCGAGGTGAGTATTTTTTCAACAGCATGCTGTGTGTGGGGACCCTAACATTTAAATTCTGGGCCATTCTTACTGGGTTGGGGGGGGGGGAGAGATTTGGGGTTTGTTATTTTATTTTTGGTTTAACTGAAAATGTTTTTAACTCTTATTGTAAATCACCTTGAACAATGAGGAAAGGTGGATATAAATGTTTAAATAAATAAAAAAAATAAAAATTCAAAAGATGATACCGGCTTGTCTCTGACCTCAGGTTTTGTAGTATAATTAAAGGGCAGAAAATGGGTCAGGTTTTTGTTTTTGTTTTTTACATTTTTTCATCATGGAAGTGCCATTTAGATCCACCTTGTACATCAAACATTTTAGCCCATTCCTTTAAATTGTCCACAGTGGGGGATGATATTCAACAAATGCCAGGAACTGTACACATGGTACAGAGGATTGGGGGACGTCTGACAATGTAGACTGTGAGGTGGTTTTAGTAATTCTGACATATCAATGAAAGTAGTTTTTACTTATTTTGTACATAAAGCACCCTACCTCATAACTAATGTGAGAGAGAAAGTGGTATAAATTGATTGGTGCAATTAATTAATCAACTTAAACTGTAATCACAGTTGAAAGAAAACAACAGTTGAGGAAAACAGCTCACCTTGTGCAAGTGATTCTTTTAAAAATGTTGAATGCAAACATTGTCCGGTTTACAAATTTGATTAAAACACTAAAACTTTCCTTCGCTAAACAGTTGTAGCTTTTAAAAAGTTATACCATATTTAAAGGCAGCTTGCCTCCATTCAGCCTCACCCACGAACAAAAATGGTTTTATGTAAAATGTATGATTTGTTAATTTCATAAAAACATATCAGTTAATTGGCTGAAAGATGTTTGACTGACAGTCATCACGAAGGGTGGGATCACAAACAAATTCTCTGCATAGAATCCCCCCCCCCCCGGAAATGGCCCCCTGAAATGCTTCTCCTGGGGGACAGGGGACTGGCCGCACACACTCGCACGCATGCGCGTGCACACACACACACACACCCACACACACACCATTAACTCTTATAATCCTTTTTTTAAAAATCACAGATCTTGCCAATCACCTTTTCAGACCATGGAAGTGAAATAAGGGCCTATAACGCACCTAGTTCATTAAATACTCCTGGCTCTTTACAGTTGACATTATCTATCTTTCTCCCTGGAAAATATATATGGTGTGTGCATCTCTATGATTACCCATTCCTCACACACCTGGAAAACAAAATTCCCTTTTATGGAAATGTGAAAACTATCTGCGTTGTACTTTACCCAGTGTTTTGATCCAGGCCTCTAGAGAGCTGCTGCCAACTTTCCCAAGTTCAAAACTATCATTACACATTTACTCTTAGACAAGAGGATTTTCTGGATCTTCCCTCCTGACCCAGTGATAAAGCCAAGTGGGTTTTAGATTGAAGATTCATTTCTCCCTCCTTGGCAATTATCTCTGTGATTGCCCACAATCCTTCCCAATCTTTTTAAACAACATCCTGTTATTAAAACTACTTGGCAAGCACTTAAAAGCCCTGGCTAAGTTAACCATGCACAAACTATCCTACTTAGGGCATTATCCAGCAATAGAGACGAACTGTTTACACACAGGAGGCAAGAGGTCACGATGGGGCCTACTCATTTGTAAAAAAAAATGCCTCTTCATTCGTGACAATAAAATTATTGAGGTTTTGATCCTTCTCCAACCGGAGTTAACCATAACATTCCTACTGATTTCAATGGATTATTACTAGGCCACTAATTAGAGATTAGAAATCCAACATCCTGAAAGTAGTTTTAAAAATGTGATATGTTGGGATGACTTTTGAAGCTGTATTAGACTGAAAAATGTTTTGTAAAGTGAACCACAAACTGGATCATTCTGTATCAATTGAGCAACAATCGTTTTAATATCGCCCTTCCATTCGTTCTTTTGGGTTTATGAATCCAAATTATTTAGGTAGAGAAGTAGGACATAGTGTGAAATGGAACCTTTGGAAGAACTGTCACTTTATGAGAGCGAGTTCCATGGGTTTAAGGAAGCTCAATATGCTTACTTTTCATGGAGCAAGTCTGAAATATAAGAAACACCACTACTATAATGCAATATTCAGAAAAGGCTGGAATAGCCTGAAAGTGTGCATAGCTTGGTATGAGATTTGTGAGAAGTGTTTCATCGGTGAGAGGTGGCAAGACAAGGTCTTCACAAGGGAGTCTTGGGGTTTGGAAGCATAGGAACCTTATTGCCATCCATCACCCAACCCAAACATGACTCTTAGCTGTTTGCTTTTTAGCAGTCAGTTTCAAGGTTGCAGACAAGAATCTTGCATGCAAAGGCACTTGCCGAGGAGCAGCTGAGCGCTGAGTTGCTGATGCCATTCTTCTTATTGTGTCTAAGCAAATCCATGGAGCACCCCCACCTTTACTTACCCCTTTGCAGACAGGTCTCAGACAGAGCACATTGGTCAAGTGGCCAGATTTCAGAAGGGCTCAGAATGAATCCGAGTAACCTAAAAGCTAGAAAAACTTTGTTACCAAATACCTGGATCATTATTGCATAGATTCTGAAAAAACTGGTTCAGTTTAAATGTGATTGGTGGTTATTGTTAGAAAAGCTATCAAGACTCACGAACAGCCATAGCATATCAGCATTCAGTTCTGGAGTGGCCAAGGCTTTTGAATTCTTAAAAACAATGAAATTATATTCTCAAAAAAATGTGATTGAGTAATATTCTGGAATTATTTCATTCCAGGTAACAACTTTCCCCGATTTAACACAACCATCTACATTCATTATGAACTACTTTGCACCTCATGGCCCTTTCTTACACACCCAGGGAAATGCTGATAGCCACTTTGGGGTCAGGAAGCAATTCTTCTCCTGGCCAGTTTGGCCACGGATCCTGGAGGGGTTTTTTTGTGTGTCTCTTCTGGGCATGGAGCAAAGGTCCCTGGGGGTGGGGGGAGGAATTTGTGAATTCCCTGCATTGTTCAGGGGGTTGGCCTACATGACCTTGGAGGTTCCTTCCCACTCTATAATTCTATGATTAATGTTTTTTTTCTCTTTAGTGAAATTATTGATTTGAGGAACATTTTTCTGAGTACCATTTTTCTGTGGCTGTTTCCCATTAATTATACCTCTTCTTATGATATTATGTGTTCAGCTGCAGGAATGAACAGTCTTACATTTTCCTCCCTCTTACATAAAACTTGACTTGGGAAGCAATTCTCTGACTTCAAAGTATTACCATTTCCAAATAGTCACTTAAAAATATTATAACAATGCCATTTTCACCCACAAAGTCTGAAAGTACCAGCTTGAATCAATTGTGAAATCAGATAGTCGGTGGACCTTCATAAACCAAACATTACCTGTTGCCAATGCATAATTTGCCAAAGGGGGGAAAAAAACCTGTGAGATTAAGTTAAGAGTTAAGAACATTCCCTGTAGTTATCACACTGAAAAATGATGCTGACTACTGCAGTCACTAGTACTACTCAAAAACATTTATGAATTAATGTTAATGGCTCAAATGATTTGGAATTGTTTTGAACTGTAGCTTTTGATACATGTTTTCTGGCACAGGAATTGTTATTCTTAAACAAAAAATGGCTTATGTACTGTTAGGTTGGAAAAGTGTGGAGAAGTGAAGAGACTAAATTTCTCTTGTGCTTTCTTCATTCTCTGAAAAAAATATTCATTTCTAGACTCAGAGAAGCTTCCAGTTCTTTGTTCTAACCCATGCCTATGAACCAAACACTTCTAAAAGGACCCCCATAAAATAGAATGTACTCCTTTGGACTCTAAAAGGAAGTGATTCATAGTATTGGGAGTATTGTACCTTTATGGGCATTGCTGAATTTCAATTTCTCTCCGCTTATATAACCTGTTCCTGTGGCTTGCTGGTCCACTTAGACCTACTTCAGAAACAATAATGCAAGAAATTTGATGTTATTGTCAAGTCAGCAAGAGTAAAGCACAGTCACATGTCACTAGTGTTTTTTCTGGCTTGCCCCCTTTGTATTTCATGGCTGGATGTGCTTTATTGTGGTAGACTGCAGGCACAGAGCCTATAAGAATCTGTCTCCTCTCGTGCCTTCACTAAACAACGTGATATATGGCATCATTTACCACTCTGAAAACATAACCGATAGAGCTGAAACACCATTTTATGCCAGTACGAGATGTACAAACATTTTGGAATTTGCCTTTTTCTGAAACGTGAATATTTTCAGTTTTCGCGTCAGAAAATAGATTTTGAGGAATACTTTCAAAATATCAACTGTTATCCATTTCTTTCCCTCTGTATTTCTTATCTCTCTTCCAACACAGAAGGAATGTTTACTCCACTGAACTCACACAATATGTCAATAATCTCCAGCTATACTGTTTGACGCTCTGACCTGGATAGCCCAGGCTAGTGTGATCTCATCAGACCTTGGAAGTTACGCAGGGTTGGCCCTAGTTAGTATTTGGATGGGAGACCATCAAGGAAGTCCACAGTCACTATGCAGAGGCAGGCAACGGCAAACCACCTCTGAATGTCTCTTTCCTCTGAAACCCTACAGTTTGCTGTGACTTGATTGCACTTTTCACCACCATACTGTTTGAAATGATTTCCAGATTGGCCAGGAAGCAATTTTTCTCCAGGCCAGTTTGGCCCCTAGTGATCCTGGAGGTTTTAAAAATCATATTCTGGGCGTGGAACAGGGGTCACTTCCTGCCCCCAAAGTGGCAATCAGCATTTCCCTGGGCGTGTAAGAAAGGGCCACAAGAACTAAGCACTGATGCAACCCTTCCTGCTTTACCTCTTGTGATTTGCCTAAGTCCACACAATCAGCATTATGATCCTTTTAAAGTTGAAAGCATGATATAAATGCAAAGGACTATTTGTAAGATTATCTGTAAGACACAAGACCAGGACGCATCTCACTTCTGACAATCACTTCGAGAGACCCTATCACTCAGCTTCCATTGCCCCCCACACACCCCACAC
>NW_015161424.1:707299-728689 GCF_001447785.1 Gekko japonicus
ATCCACCTCCCAAGACTGCTCCAGGTGCTCCGGCCTGAGGGCTGCTGGGGGTGGGGCTCGAGTGCTCATTACTTGTGGAGCTGAGGCTCAATGTCTCCAGCTGCTCCGCCACCTTCCCTTCCCTTGGTTTGCTCGGGGAGCCCAAGCAAGCTGGCTGCTGGAGGGAAGGAGAGGCGGTTTAAACCACCTTCCCTTCCCTTGGCTTGCACAGGATCCCCGTGGCTGCAGAGAGCCCAAGCAAGCCGGCTGCTGGAGGGATGTGCATTCGGTTAGTCTGAACCAAATGCACCCCCAAAAAGGGCCCATTCGGGCCCCTTTCAGGCTGCTGCGGGCCGAATCAGATTCTCTGATCTGAATCGGCTTCCCGTAGTTCGGCCCATTATATCCTATGGGCCATTGAAGTCAATGGCGAAAACATAGGGTATATTCTGTGGGCTGGAGGAAAGGGGGTTTGAGAAAGAGGCTCCAGAATCGCAGGGTAGCTGCTGGAGCCTCTCCCCAAGATACCTGCCATGTTTCAGAAATATTGAACCAGGGGGTCCAATTCTACGACCCCCAAACAGGTTGCCCCCATCCCCTTAATTGTTCTCTATGGTGGGGAAAAAGTTACTTTTTCCCCATCATAGAGAACAATGGAGGAAATAGGGGCAAACTGTTTGGGGGCCTGTAGAATTGGACCCCCTGGTTCAATATTCCTGAAACATGGCAGGTATCTTGGGGAGAGGCTCCAGCAGCTACCCTGCGATTTTGGAGCCCCTGGTCCAATGTTCTTCAAACTTGGTTGGTATCTTGGGGAGAGGCTCCAGCAGCTGCCCTGCAAGTTTGGAGCCTCTCCCTCAAACTCCCTCCCCTCCAGCCCCCAGAATATACCCTATGGTTTCACCATTGACTTCAATGGCCCATAGGATATAATGAGGCCGAAACTGACATTCTGCTGGCCCTTTTTCAGGCCCGGCATTCTAGCGCGGAGCCTGAAAAAGGAACGGCGATGGCTCTGCAGGCCGTTTTTCAAGCCCGGAGCCTGAAAAAGGTGGGGAGGGCAGCTCAGCAGTCTCCCCCCCGGTTGCAGCTGCCGCCGAAAGTGGCGGCGGCGGGGGCCATAACTTTTTAAAGAGCCCCTAAGAACAGCTGGGGGAGCCAGAATGACCTCTCATGTGAGAGGTGGAATTTGCCCCTACGAGTCCAAGGCCACCACCCCAGGGCTCAGGGAGGCAAGGGAACGTTTGGCCCCGCCCCTCCCCCGTGCGGGCATCGCAGCTGCCACTGAGAACAGCGGCAGTGGCCATACCTTTTAAAAGAGCCCCTCCCGAGAGCTGGGGGAGCCAGAATGACCTCTCGCATGTGATGTCCGAGCGGCAATGCCACTCGGACATCACACGCGAGAGGTGGAATTTGCCCCTACGAGTCCAAGGCCACCACCCCGGGGCTCAGGTAGGCAAGGGAACATTTCGCCCCTCCCCTCCCCCGTGCAGGCATCGCAGCTGCCTCCGAGAACAGCGGCGAGCCCCTCCCGAGAGCTGGGGGAGCCAGAATTACCTCTCGCGTGTGATGTCCTAGCGGAAACATCACTCGGACATCACACGCAAGAGGTGGAATTTGCCCCTACGAGTCCAAGGCCACCACCCCAGGGCTCAGGAAGGCAAGGGAATGTTTCGCCCTGCCCCTCCCCCATGCGCAGGCGTCGCAGCTGCCGCCGAGAACAGCGGCAGTGGCCATAACTTTTTAAAGAGCCCCTCCTGAGAGCTGGGGGAGCCAGAATGACCTCTCGCGTGTGATGTCCGAGCGGCAACGCCGCTCGGACATCACACATGAGAGGTGGAATTTGCCCCTACGAGTCCAAGGCCACCACCCTGGGGCTCAGGGAGAACAGCGGCAGCGGCTATAACTTTTTAAGGAGCCCCAAAGGAGAGCTGGGGGAGCCAGAATGAACTCTCGCGTGAGAGGTGGAATTTTTCCCTACGATTCCAAGGCCACCACCGGGGCTAAGGGAGGCGGGGGAACGTTTCGCCCCCCCACCGTGTCCCAACTGATGACTGGTAGGAGCAGGGGGTGGTGCTCCAGTGCGCTCCGGCAGGAACTGAGGCCTGCTCAGGATCTATAAAGAATTACTGATACTGTACACTGGGAGGAAAGAATCTGTTTCTTCAGTATTCTGTTACATTACTATGCCACCAGATATATATGACAGAATTAGATGAGTGGCATTCACCAGTGGTATTTAGTTATATTTTAGGTTTACATTAGGGCAGGGCAAGGCAAGGCTCTAAAGGAATTGATTCTAAAGTGCTTAGCTGGAGCCTGGCACCAGTCAAATCACCTTGCATAGTAAACTCCTTCGGTGAATATCTTGGTACTACATTTCTGCTGTGCTGGGGGCTAACTTTAGTGGATGAGCACATGTTCTACAGAGTTCCTAGGTGCAATCGCTGACCATCCACTGTATGATATGTCTGTGGGCCTCCCATTCACAATGAAGGTTTGTTGTACATTTTGGGAATCCAAAACTCACCTTTGCACTTCAGTCCATATACATCTTACTCTGGAGGGGACTGTGAGCTGGTAATTTAGCACTGGATTATGTTTGTATAGCAGTTGCTGCATTTCTCTGGCGGGTTTTGCCATTGCAGAGTTTTATAGGACTAGGTCTTGTTTTCTCATGGACTAAGATGAAATGTTAGAATCCAGTGGATGTTTTACAATTATCCAGGTCTGCTGCTGCTTCTTCTTTTTTTGAAAAAGAGGTGCCAGAACTCTCAAGAGGGAAATGAAATTTCCAATCTGTATAACTGAAAACTCATGAACTTTTAAACATTTTAAAAAGAATTTTGTCAAAGAGGTTCTGGAACTCTGTTCCAGCATGTTCCCCCATAAAAAAGCCCTGCAATTATCTTTAATATGGATAACACCATTCAGTTAAGTATTTTAAAACTGATTTCAGTGGGAGAGATCTAAACACATGTAACTCTCTCAGTGGACTTGAAGGCCTTTGCACTACATTCCTAAGCAGGGTTATACCTTTCCAACCCACTGAAGTCAATTGACTTAGTAAGGGTGTGATGCTGTCTTGTTGTTGTTCGCACAGTCGCACAGTCAGGTTCAACTTTTTGCGACCCCATGGACCACATCACGCCAGGCCCTCCCGTCTACCGTAGTGCTCCGAAGTTTGCTTAATTTCAAGTTTGTTGCATCAATAACACTGTCTAACCATCTTTTCCTTGGCCGTCCCCTTCTTCTTTGACCTTCAATCTTTCCCAGCATCAGGGTCTTCTCCAGTGATTGCTCCCTTCTCATTTGGTGGCCAAAGTATTTGAGCTTCAGCTTCAGTATCTGGCCTTCCAGGGAACAGTCAGGGTTGATTTCTTTTAGGATTGACTGATTTCATCTCCTGGCAGTCCAAGGGACTCTCAAGAGTCTTCTCCAGCACCATAATTCAAAAGAATCTATTCTTCAGCACTCGACCTTCCTTATAGTCCAATTCTTGCAGCCATACAGTACTACTGGGAATACCATTGCTTTGACCATGCGGACTTTTGTTGGCAAGGTAATGTCTCTACTTCTTATTATGCTGTCTAGATTTGCCATCGCTTTCCTCCCAAGGAGCAGGTGTCTTTTAATTTCATGGCTGTAGTCACCATCTGCAGTGATCTTGGATCCCAGGAATGTGAAATCTGTCACTGCTTCCACGACTTCCCCTTCAATTTTCCAAGGAGTGATGGGGCCGGATGTCATGATCTTCATTTTTTTGATGTTGAGTTTCAAGCCAACTTTTGTGCTCTCCTTTTTCATCCTTAACAAGATGCTCTTTAGGTCCTTTTCACTTTCTGCCATTAGAGTGGTATCGTCTGCATATATGAGGTTGTTCATCTTTTCCCCAGCAATCTTAATTCCAGCTTGTGATTCATCCAGGCCTGCATTTCATATGATGTACTCTGCATATAAATTAAATAAGCAAGGTGACAATATACATCCTTGTCGTACTCCTTTTCCAATGCTAAACCAATCAGTTGTTCCATATCCAGTTCTGTCTCTTCTTGACCCTTATACAGGTTTCTCAAGAGACATGTGAGGTGGTCTGGTACTCCCATCTCTTTAAGGACTTGCCATAGTTTGTTGTGATCCATACAATCAAAGGGTTTAGCATGTCTCCTTATATATAATTCTATTTTGGTCATGGACTCTCCTGAACATTCCACATGCTCCCACATCAGTTGGCTCCCTGATCTGTCACTCAGAGTGTCTTCCTATCCACTGGCTACGTTGCCTGAGTCCTTCCTCCAACATTCTAAACAGTTTGCTATCCCCCCCCCAGCCAGTCAGAACACAGAAGTCATTTGCATATGTGGCCTGATTGGCCTTTGCCTCAAACATTCTAAACAGTTTGCTGTTGGGATCATGAGGTAAAATACATATCCCAATCTCCCTGTGGGGCCTGGAGATCTCCCAGAAATCACTGTGTTCCCCAGCCACAGCACATTATTTCCCCTACAGAAAATTTCCCAGCTGTTACAACTGATGTCCAGATGACCAAGATCAGTTCTCCGTATTTCCCAACCCAGAGTTGGCAACCCTGTAATTGGCTATGAAACCACTTTCTAGACCCTTGGGACCCAGAAAACATGGCATAAGAGGAGGTGCTTTTCTACCTTAGCTGCCAGTGCATAGCCCCAAATTAACATAAGCCAACCTCCAGGCAGCACCTGGAGATCTCCAGCTATTACAACTGATGTCCAGATGACCAACATCTATTCTCCTGGAGACAATGGCTGCTTTGGCCAGTGGACTCTATGGCATTATACCCTGCTGAGGTCCCTCTGCACCCAAAACCCTGCTCTCTCCAGGCTCTACCCCTCAAATCTACAGGTATTTCCCAACCCAGAGTTGGTAACCCTGTAACTGGCTATGGAACTGCTTTCCAGACCCTTGGAACCCAGAAGACATGGCATAGGAGGAGGTGGTTTTCTACCTTAGCTGCCACTGCATAGCCCCAAATCAACATACGTCAGGGGTGGAGGGAACCATACCTGTTACCATGAGGCTGTCCTCCTATACTACCCACTTGGGGCAGCAAAATGACTTGAGACAGCCCTGCCTTACAGCTAAGCAGAAGGAAATACACATGGCTTGCCTCCCTCTATTCCCCCCTTCCCTCCGCCACCCCACCAGCCACAGCCAGGACACTCACCTGGAGCTTCCTTCTAGAGCTTGTTGTATTTCTTCCCACAATGGGCCTTACTCCTAGTAGTCAAAGAAGCAGAAGTAGATGTCGTGACGCTGCCTAGAACTGCACAATTAATTTTGGCTAAACTGTTCACTTAATATATAACCATTAGAAAAGGAAAAATTAGTTTTGTAAATTAATTTAATTTTGCAATACTTGCTTTCAAACTATTTGGCTGATAACTGATGACCCTCCCTAGATTAATACACATTTTTGTTAGCCCTCAGTGTCTTTCAGTTTTAGAAATACTCTGTAGAGATGTAGAAATATTATGTTTAATACACAGAAGTAACTACGAAAATTTAGTGTAAATGGCAGCCCCCCCCTCATTCTTAGATGGGAGGTGCTAGTTTATTATATTTTGCACCAACACATATGAAAACACTCTATAGGGCATGACTTGCCTTTAGAAAATCACATCATATCTTTTTGAAGATAAATTGTCACCAACATGGCACGAAAAGTTACTGCAATGATGAAAACAACCCAACCACTTAAGGCAAGGGATGCAGCAAAGGCCTAACTAATATATAGTAGCTAAACATACTGTGGGAGGCATTGTTTGTTTGGGTTTAATATAATCAGTCAGTGGGAAAGCATCTGTTGGCTTACAGGAAGAATCAGATGATATATTTTGTATGTTTCTCTACTTGTAAGTAAGAGTTTCAACTCTCAGCTATATAGCTTTGGGTAATTTCCAATATACACAATAAATATGTGTGCTGGAAGATGCCATCAGCCAACTTATTTCCACACTGTAGTGTTTTCAAGACAAGAAGTGTTCGGAGGTGGTTTGCCATTGCCTGCCTCTGCATTGCAACCCTAGATTCCCCTCATGGTCTCCCATCCAAGTACTGACGCGGGACTGATGCTGCTTAGCGTCTGATGAGATCAGACTAGCCTGGTCCTCTGGCCATATTGGTGTCTGGAGGAAAACAAAGCAAACTCTAGTGATTCCTTCGTATATCATGTAACAGATGAATTCAATATAGATTCAGCTCAGAAATTATTTTGTGGATTCAAGAGAAACACAAAGAAAGAAGGATGATGAATATCAGGCAGCCTGATAATTCGAGACAGTCCATTCTCTAGTCAATCCTAAAAGAAATCAACCCTGACTGTTCCCTGGAAGGCCAGATAATGAAACTGACGCTCAAATACTTTGGCCACCCAATGAGAAGGGAGCACTCACTGGAGAAGACCCTGATGCTGGGAAAGACTGAAGGTCAAAGAAGACGGGGACGGCAAAGGATGAGATGGTTAGACAGTGTCATAGATGCAACGAACATGAAATTGAGCCAACTTCAGAGGATGGCGGAAGACAGGAAGGCCTGGCATGATCTGGTCCATGGGGTTGCGAAGAGTCAGACTCGACTGTGCGACTGAACAACAACAACATTCTCTAGTGAGGCAGAGTCCATTGCTTCAAAAGCAGGGCAGAGCTGGCTAGTTGAAAACTTCTGTGTCCTCCTTGCTATTAACTTTGTGCTGGCCTCCAGGATTCTTGTGTGCTGGAATAACAAATGGAATGCCAGGGAAGGGATGAGAGAGGTGACCCCCATCTTCACTGGTGCAGTGCCGTACAAATGTCTTTACAGAGCTCACGTGCTTCTGTATAACGTGCCAAAGGTAAACATGCCCTGTTCTTCACAGCAAGATGTGTGATTGATTCCTATAATTCTTCTCTTTTTTCTTAATATTTGGGCCTAAAATTTTTGAGCACTGGCATGGCCAGTAATAGTATCTTTATTGACAATGTCAATTAAGGTGGGAATATAATTAAATGGGAAATCACTCAGAGAGAAAGGATATAGATATTTCAGCCTCATTATGAATAAACATGTATATATCCGTGTTCAATTGAGAGAGCGAGCAATGGTTTAACAAAATTAGAGGTCAAAAGTCATTTTGTTATAGTAAAAACCATTAATAAATGCATTCTGTCTTCTTCCAAGTGTTTCAAATACTTGATGGAAATGGCTGAAACACTGAGAAAACACTAGAATCAAGTCCAGTAGCACTTTAGAGATCAACGGGATTTTCAGGGTATGAGCTTTTGAAAGCCAAGGCTACCTTCATTATTTTAAAATGCAATTGTTTCTTACTTTGTTGTGATTTTGACAGGACTATCCAAATAAAGGACTGAATACTGGTTACATGGTGTCAGCAAGCTGCCATTTAGTGGTGTGCTCTATTATAAACGTTACCTTATGATCTGGTCATTCCCCCCACCCCTGGTTCTTCTCGAGTAGGTGTTTACTGTCTTTGCTTGCTACACTGAGAAACTGCTCAAGTTCACACAGCTGGAGGTGGGAAGGAGTTATGGCGTTGCTTAGCTTATTTTGTATTTGATGCCTGAGAACTGAACTTATGTTTATGTTGTAGAACCGTTGGGTTCCCAAGGAATGGGCGTTTGTTTTATCTGCATTCCCGCCAGCGGGAATTAGGCTTATTGGCTCTAACCTGGTTCAAGTTCCTTTATTATGTTTCCCTATGAGACTTGTAGTCATTACTAACAACTCTTGTGTTACTGATCTAACCATAGCTTACAATAAATTCTATTTTGTTCATCAATCGTGGATTTATTCGAATGCATGGGGAATCGGACATTTTGTTAGTAATCCCCTTTTCTCCATCGCCTCGAGTCTGAGAGATCATGAGCGGGGTAGAGGGGAAACTACCAACGACGGAGGGGTCCACACCGGTCACCTCCAGTCCCCCTACCACCACAGCTATGTCAGTGCCGGTCTCGGTGCCAGCGACGGGAGCGGTGGGGGGAGCCGTGCCGAAATCCACGCATCTCGTGTGGCCACCTCCAACGCCTTCTCGATGGGGCAAAGGAGCAGGACCCGCCTGGGATGACTGGACTAAGTTTGATTCACGGAGCACCCGTGAGACCTTCTCGCACCGCGGGAGCGGGCTCCGTGAGAGCATGTTCGACCAAGGGCTGTACCCCGGAAAGAACCCAGGCGTTCCTGGGAACTGGCCCAGAGGGGAGGAAGACCTTCTAGCCATGGACTGGCCGGACGAAAGGGAGAGGGAAAGCCTGCCGGGATTCGCGGGAGAGCAGGAGACAGTGGGAGACCGCCTCGAGGACCTCGACCAAACCATTCAACAGCTGATGCGAACAGTAGCTGATGTTTTCGATGCCTTACCCGCTATGGTAGACGTCCGTATCGCGGAAGCGGGGGCGGCACAAGCTCTCCAGCAACCACTACAACAACCGCTAATCCCGCAACAAGTGCCCCTCCAACCGGCCCAACCTCCACAAGCTCCACCAGGGCAACAACCACCCCTCCTACCAGCACAACTGGGAGCCCCGGCTGCACCTGCTCTTCCCTTACCGGGAGGACCAGGGGCGCCAGGACCCATGCTGATAGGACCGCGGGCGCGGCCAAAAGACCTGTTGGATGCCACCTTCGATGGAAACCCTGAAGATCTCGCTTTCTTCACAGTGAGGGTACAGAAGTTTGCTGCTCAGCATGGCCACTTGTTCCCGGATGACAGTAGCCGAATTGACGTAATAGCCGCGAGACTGAAAGGAGCGGCAGCAACCTGGTATGTGGGGTTGCACAATAGCCGGGGCCCAGAACTTATTAATTTACGGGCTTTTATGTGGGCACTGATAACTCGTTTTGAAGACGTTAATGCGGACCAGAGAGCCAAAGCTTTCATGCGCACCTTTAAACAGGGGCGCCGATCGGTCAGAGAATATACCGCCGAATTCCACAACCAAGTGGCGAAGCTGAGGGACTGGCCAGACCATATCCTAGTCGAAATGTACAGAGTGGGATTGAATCCAGAGATCAGAGAGACAGTCCTGAGATCAGTCGACCCCCGCTCGCTGACAGCGTGGACCCAGGAAGCGGAGAACGCTGAGAGCCGCCTTCAGACATTACGCCTGGACACAGCAGCAAGCGGAGGGAAAGTGAACCAGACGGCCACCCCGAAGGTGAGAACCCCACGACTGTCGGAGGCAGCAAGAGACCTACGGATGAAAATGGGACTATGCCTGAGATGTGGGGAGAAGGGGCACCTCGCCGCGGATTGTAGTGCTCGCCAAGTGAAGGAAAAAGCCCCACAGTCCAAAGACAAGCCAGCGACAACACCTAAGAAAGGGGTTGCCAAACCCAAATTCTCCAAGGCACTACAAGCGGCGCCCGAGACTAACCCAGACGATTCAGCGGATTCGGAGCCAGAGGTGTCGGGAAACGAGAACGTCCTGTTGCAGAGGCGCAACAACGGGACCTCGCATCGGAGGCGCCTATAGTGGTGAGAGAACCCCCCTCTCTTTTTTTCGTGACTGTGTCTTTAATCAACCCAATCCTGGGGACCCACGTGCGGGTGAAGGCACTTATTCTCGGGCTGTGGGAGAGACTTAATTAGTCCTAATGTAGTAACTGGGTTGGAGGCGGGTATTTAAAAGCTGAAGTCCCCCATCATCTTTACACAGAAGCTGTGCGCACATGAGACGATTCCGTTGAGGCTGGGGGCTGGTGACCATTGGGAACTCAGGACTTTTGTAGTCACCCCAGACTCGCAATTCGCATTGGTTTTGGGCGCCCCGTGGCTCTTCAGTCACGACCCTTACATACTTTGGGAAGAGGGGAAGGTCCAGTTTATGTCACCCAAATGCTCTAATCACAAGAGGGACGTGGAGTGGGGTGACCCTCCCGCCGTGAACTATCCCTGTGCGGTCCTAACTCCGGACGAACTGGCCGCCCTTCCCCCAGAATACCATGATCTGGCGCAGGCTTTCGGGGAGGAAGAGGCGGACGAGTTGCCCCCCCATCGTAAGACTGACTGTAGCATTGAGCTCCTGCCGGGGTGCAAACTCCCAAAGGGGAAAATTTACGCCATGGGGCCCAGAGAAAAAGCTGAATTGCGGAAGTTCATTGACAAAAACCTGGCTAGGGGATTCATCAGACCGGCATCCTCCCCCTTTGCCGCACCCGTCTTATTCCGAAAAAAGAAAGACGGGGGGCTTCATTTATGTACGGATTACAGGGGACTGAATGCTGTTTCAACCTCGAACGCCTACCCCCTTCCTTTGATCAAGGATTTATTAACGGAGGCGTCCAAAGGGAAAGTGTTTTCGAAACTTGACTTGCGTGACGCCTATTTCAGAGTGCGAATAAAGGAAGGTGACGAAAGTAAAACAGCGTTCAATACACCGCTGGGGCAATTTGAATACCTGGTAATGCCCTTCGGTCTGCAAGGGGCTCCTGGGGTCTTCATGAACTTGATTAACGAGGTCCTCCACACCACTAAATGGCAGCTTCCTGACACATGGTTATACTTAGAGCAATCATACATTTCAGGGATCCCTACTGTGGCTCCTGTAGACACCATGTTGCCTACTGATGGATTACCTGGTGCCCATTTGCTTCTTCCCCAGAGGATCTCTTCCTCAAAACAAAATGCCAGTTCTGCTCCACATCACTAAAGCAGGAGGACCCAGGAACAATTGGTTTCATACTAGGTTGGCAGATTCCCCTCATTTTGTGATTTGCTCCACTATCCCCATGCAGCCATTTTGTGGCCAATGCACTATTCCAAAAATTCTAAAAGTGCACATAGGCTCAGTAAGATTGGACACCACAAAATACAAATAAATTTGGATTAGAAGCTTTTGAGAGTCAAAGCTCCCTTTGTCAAAGGCCTGATGAAGGGAGCTTTGACTCTTGGGTCCCGGTCACACGGGCAGGAAAATGTGGGGGGGAAACGTGGCTGTTAGCCCCGGGGCTAAAAACCACATGGTTGCTTGATCAGACCTACTGGCCGAGGTCCCGTGGAGGTCCCGTGGTAGAGGGGAGGTGCCGATCACTCCACTGCCCTGCAGCACGGCAAAGAAGTGGGGCGCGGGGCAAACGGGTTGGCTGTTTTTTAATTTAAACTCAAATGTGCGCATGCTCCGAGGGGACATGGGCGGGCGCCGGAGCTACCTCCGGAAATGCGATCAGACGCCCACCCTTGTCCCGTGGTTTCAGGAAACTAGTACCTCCGAGGTACTAGTTTTTTACTGCGTGTCTTCGGCAGGAAGCCTCAGTTGCACCACGGGAGCCCGACGCTTCCCAGATGTGCCGGTGAGATCACGCCCGGAAACACCGCCTATCTTCTGTCCCTCTAGCGTGCCTAATGCTCCGTGTGACCGCAGCCATGGAAGCTTACACTCTGGAAATCTTGTTGGTCTTTAAGGTGCTGCTGGACTCAAATCTTGCCCTTCTACTGAAGACCAGCATGACTACCCACCTGGAACCTGACAAACAGTAATAGCAAGAAATGAACCAAAACAATTGCAAAATTATTTCCCCCCCCCCCAATAAATTAAACTGCTGTTTCAGATTTCAGTCAGGAGAGTTTTTCAGTTACATGTAATCATTTCGTGTATGTAGAGGGGGATGAAGTGGCTAGGATGTTAAGAGTTTTATGGGGCAGTCATTCAGAGGCAAGGTTTGTTTTACTGCTTTGAACACTCACTCTGCCAAGTTATTGTTCATTCTGAAAGGCGATCTCCACTCCTCTTGAGGCCCCAAAATAGGGCATTAAAGTTTGTCTATATGTGTGCATGTGTGTGGGAGCTGTTAGATGCTTGCTGAAGTGGCCATGTGACTGCCTTAGGACCAGTGTTCCCTCTAAGCTGAGTTAGTGTGAGCTAGCTCACAGGTTTTTTAGCCTCCTGCTCACCCGTTTTTGTCTCCGCTCAGGAAGGAGGGATGCAGAGCAAACTAATTGATGCAGCAGCCAAATCACTCACTCACAACTTTAATGCCATTAGCTCACAAAGTAGAATTTTTCCTCACAAGACTCCACAGCTTAGAGGGAACATTGCAAGGACCCCCTGGAATTACAGCTCATCTGCAGACTACAGAGATCAATTCTCCTGGAGAAAATGGATGTTATAGAAGGTGGACGCTATGGCATTGTACCCCACTGAGGTCGCTGTCTTTCCCAGGCTCCATACCCAAATCTCCAGGAGTTTCCCAACCTGGATCTGGCAAGCCTGTGGGGCCCTGCCATCCCCTGCTGGTGACCGGGGTGGTGGCGGCTGGTGACCCTACCCTACCTTCTCAGGAGTGATGTGGGTGGCTGCTTCTCACAAGTGAGCGCCAATATGTGTAGTGGTTAGAATGCTAGACTAGGATATGGGACACCCCAATTCATCATGGGAGCCTGCTGGGTGACCTGGGCCCAGTCACACTCTCCTAGCCTAACTCAACTCATAGGGTTGATGAGGAGAGGAGTATGATGTTAACTGCTTTGGGTCCTCATCGGGGAGAAAGGTGGAGGCAGGACTTTTTTTGGTAGAAAAAGCCCAGCAGGAACTCATTAGCATATTAGGCCACACCCCTGACAGCAAATCTCATTAGCATATTAGACCACACCCCATGCCTTCCCTTGGTTTGCTCGAGCGTCCTGCGGCAAGCCGGCCAGGGAAGGCACGGGGAGGCATTTAAATGCCTCCCCAATCCTTCCAGGGCCTCCCCAGCCCGCCCGCCTTGGAGTCGCTGGGGGTGTGTGTCACTCTCCAGGCCTTCCCTCTGTAGCCACGCACGCAGAGGTTTTGGCTGTAGTGGGTGTGGCCAGCTCTGAAGCCAGCCGGAACTCCATTCCTGTGCATTCCTGCCCAAAAATCGACCTGGGTGGAGGTATAAATGAAGTAACTAAATGAAATAAATCTGTTTGTGGAATTATATTTATCACATTTTTGCCTTAGCATTAACAGGGTCATCCCACTGCATCTTCACAAGTGTGAGGCTGAAAGACAGTGACTTAGCTGTCACGAGCTTCATAGCTGAGCAGAGACATTAACCCAAGACACTCATCACTCTTTTTGCTACACAATCCTGTTTCTTGGTATCTTAAAAAAAAAACACTCGTGCACAGAAAAAGGATGTAAGGGCGCAGCAAAACAACCCCGAGGATATTTAAGCACATGCTCAAAGCTCAATATTTTCCCCTGGTTTTGAGATTGTGCAAACCATAGGTCAGTGCTAGCACCCTAGAAATGTTCTTGCCTCTAGGCAACAAATGCAGGTTTACCTGACTCCCAGAGTTGCTGTGCTTCAAGAGTCAAATTACGCTGAGTAGCAATGCTCTTACACCTAAAGCAACACCAGTGCGGCTCACTCAGCACACTCATTTCAGATGAATGAGCTGCTCTAATCTCTTTGCATTGTGTTCTTTCAATTTTCTTCATTACCTGCAATCTCCATCTCTGGGGGAATAAAGAGATCACGCACAGAAACCGCTCATTTCAGGTCCTTACGATCAAGAGACTAAACCTGGATGCAAAATGTTAGTGCAATTTTGACAAGCTGCACAGAGAGGTTTGGTGACTAGTCTTAATTAGACCATCTTTGTTTACATTTGATGTTTATCAGCTAATTGGCATGGCAAGGTGTGAGTCACACAGCTTCTCCCTGGCATGAAATCAGTTTGTGGGAGAAAAACTGGGAGAACAAATGATCCCAATTATAAGAAAACCCACTGTGCTAATTATCATCCTACGAAGGTTGGAGCCTAACACCCCCCCCCCCGCACCAATCCCTCCTGCCTCCTCTCCTCCTTGCTCGCACAACCTCTGAAAGCCAGGGGCCCTGGAGAGAATTCCCTGGACAAGCAGAAAGCTGGCCTTTCTCATCCCTGAGCGGGGGGGGGGGGGGGTTAAAAAAAAAGGGATCTGTCCCCAGTTCCTCCTTTCCCCTCATTTACAGCCCAGGCAACATTTTTTTAAAGAAAATATTCAACAAGCTAATGATCCACAGCAACCCTTTTGGAACCCCAGCTTTCCCATCCCCTCTTTCTTTGCTTTGTTTGTTGTTTTCCTCTGCCACATGGTTCAGATACACATACGTCCAAAAATTCATCGCACCAATTCAAGAGATCTGAATGCCTGTCAAAATTTAAGCATCAATATTTATCGTGCTGGAACAGGACCGGGCCTCGTTGGTATTAATTAAAAACAACAGCAGACGAGAAAGCATTGGATTTCCCCTTTCTTTAAAAAAAATGAAAAAAAATGGTGGGGGGGGGGGGGGGGGGGAATCTAACCCAGCTGTAACTTGGCCCGTTTCATGATCCATCCTGTTTTCTTGGCTTCTGTACAGTGTTTGCTCCTGAACCTTTTATAGCTTTCTCCCTAAACACAGAGGGCCCTCTGCAGAGGAATGTCTCTTCTCTGCCCCTGAGTTAAATGATGATCCCAGACTCTTTAAAAAACCCCCACAAAGCAGGATGCTCTGTGCTTCCCTGTGTCTCTCCTGTCTTAGTTGGGGTAACAGATGGCCAAGGCTTTCACCAGCAGCCCCGAACACATTGTCACTCCCAACTGAAAGTGAAATATTCAGTGGCATTTAAATTAAATAGACTCTAATGCTCCAGTAATATTAATTACATTTTCATTCATCCCTGCCCTAATAAATCAACATGTAAAGATAGGATGATCCTCTGGCTGGCAGCAGAGCAGGGCTATTCTGCCCTTTGTAAGGTTAGCCACACAATACCCTCATTCTTAGTGGGACATGAGGGCCCCCTTCAAGCATCTGTGCTCAGCACCACTTGAGGAGAAGCCAAAGTGGTAACATTTCAGTGTTTTGTTTTTTTTAACTCATCCAATTTGTCCATGCAACAGGGTTTGGCTTGACAAGAACGTTCAGTGTAAAGTTGTCAGATCCTATCAAGCTGGCAAAAAACTGTTTCCAATTTCTTCTAGGGTGGGGTGGAGGGGAATACAAATTTATCTGAGCAGCCATAAACTACAGCCAATGTCAAGCCCTCCATTCTCACAGCCAGAATTTGTTACCCTTGTGTCAGGCCCTGCAGAGTGGGGGTGGGGAGAAGAAAAAGGAAGGAAGGAGAGAAAGCTTCAAGTGTCTGAAAAAGGCTCACAATGTCACACAGGGCTCCAGGAGACGCTGAGGCCCTTGGCTTCACATTTATGTCCTGTGAATGTCACCCAGGCAATAGAGTGCTCTAGCAAGAGAGTCTCTCTCCTTACGACCATAGATATGTAAAAGAAGGCTAATAAAATGAGCAAATAAAAGGTTATGGCTAGTAAATGTTTAAGCCACAAAGCAGCCTCCACTTGTGTTGCTTCACAGCTGCCCACAGCTACCAGTGAGCTGTCCAAAGCCCCTTGTCAAGACTTTGGTTAAGAAAAGAAGCTGCATTGTGCAGAAAAACATCATTCAAAGAAATGCAGAAGTTGTATACATGGTTGCTAGAATTCTTCCCTTACGCCATTTAGTCTTCATGGAAAAAAACATACAACTAATCTTGGGCTGATAATATCAGAAAACCAAGAGTGTTAAGTGGCGCATTTAATTAAATGTTTTAAAAGTTTTAATCATGTAGCCAGGCTGGAAACTGACAGTGAACTCCTGAGGACTGCAAAGGTGGAAGGTGCTGATCCATTCTGTTATCACCAACCAGGGGTCATTTCGTAGAAAAAGAGGCACAGGAGCTCATTAGCATAACTCATTATTGTAACTTATTTGCATATGCCACACCCCCTGACCTCACCGGAAGTGTGTCAGAAGGCAACACCCACCGGTCAGGCTCCACTGGACTGTTTTGGATTACTAGCTATTGGGGGGGGGGGGAACGGGCAGATCTGTCCTCACAGAGGAGGGAGAGCTTGTAGCTGAATAAAACTTGATCTTAATGGTGCCACTGGACTGTTTTGGACCGGGGGCTCTGCAACGTACCTGGCTGCTTCTTGCTCTGAGGCCTGCTGGGATCAGGGGGCGGGGCTTGTTGCATGTGCCCGCCCCCTGGGTTCTTTACTGCCGGAGCAACGCTCCTGTGCGCTCCTGCAGGAAATTACCCCTGTTGACAACTCTCTCGGTCCAGTATGGCACCTGTGCCTTTACAGGCTCTTCCCATGGGCCATGGGGAAACAGTCTGAGCTGTTCCTAGCACAAGGTGCTTGTGAGTGAGGTGGGCTTGCTGGTTGGAAAGCTGTCTGAGGCTGGATGCTGGGACTAGCGACTGAGCAAAGTGGCAGGGACAGCACAGGCATGCTCCCAGTTCTCCTTCTGGGATCCCCACCTGGACTGGAGAGATGCTAGACAGAAACTTGAGTGGCAATGCAAACCACACAAATGCCATGCTGGCCATAGCGAATCAATATGGCCCCCTGGCAGGGTCTACACTTCCACCCCTACAGGTAGCTCCATTTGCCAGGGAACCCCCCTGAGGCTCATGCTGTTGCCCTCCAAATGACACTTACTGATCCTATGAGGCAGTGCTCTGCAGCTGCAAATGCTCCATCTGCTACCGCTGCTGCGGCGGCACAGGGCTCTGATACGGCAAGGGAAGGGATCCTATGGTTACCTGGGCAGCTGATCCATGGAGCACAGTGAGGCAGCTGACAGGCACCCCCAGTGCCAGTTATGCCCTGTCCCAAGGGAGTGTGCTATGGGGCTGCAAGTGTTCCTGCTGCCCCCGTCATAGGCAGCCTGGGTACGCTTCCCTGAGAGTATGCCCCATTGCATGACACGGGGCCTGGCAATGGGGGGGTCTGGCTTGGGTCACCCCCATATGCACAGGCTGCTGGGCTCAGTTGTGGGAGCCCTGTTGGGTATTGCAAGTTGAAAACACGCAGTATATCTGGGATTAAATGTTTGTTGATGTTACTCACAGGAAGTCACATGTTTCTCATGTAACCAATGTTCTTTAGATGTGGAATGCCCGGGAATTTTCTCCCTGATCTAGGAATTTGATTGGGACCGAAGTGTCAAGGTATATTACCATTTTATGGCTTCTCTTCCCGTCTTTGTTTGGTGTTCTGAAGAAGAAGAAGAGCAGCCATAATCTCTCTTCTAGTTCTGTCTTTGTAGAGTAAGGATGTAGCCGATTATGCTCTGTTGTTATTTTCATCCCAGTTACCCTTCCCATGCTAGAATTTAGTAAAAACCTTTATATTTTAATCACACATGGACTCTCAGTCTGAATTATTTTGCTCTGGCTCTGCTGGACTATCTTATCTCTGCTAAATACCATTTTTTCAATATCTCACTATCACCCAACAAGCCCGCATTGTCTGGGTGGCACCAGGGCTATGTGAGGGGAACAGAGGAGGCAGGTATCCACTCCCGGGCTGAGGGAGCTGGATTCCCACAGCTGCTCACCTGTCATTGTGTGGTTGTCCCTCCGGGTTCAGCCTCTGGAGATGGGGTACCTATAAGGGTTCTGAAATGAAACGTGTCAGCCACAAGCAATGGTCTTTGCTGTCCCCCTTGGGTGTTCGTGCTGAGTGCTCCCTCACTGGCGCTAAATGCCCTCTCCGTGCCTCTCTCACCACTAAAATGCAACATTGTGTGCTCTAAATGTGCACAACAGAAACTTCTGAGATAGAGTCCTGGGCCATGCACCCTACCTACCGAACTATGGGGCATCGTGGCTGAAGTTTATGTAGTACTAGCCTGATACCCGTGCTTCGCTAGGGTATTTAAGTTCCATAAATCCAGTTATAATACTGATGATGTGAAATTTGAAACGTGACATTTGTTGTAGGTATTCTAACAGAGAAGACTGTAGTGTAAGAAATGAAGTGAGAGATACGTACTTTTTCCGCTCTACTGAAGGACCTCTCTCTAGACCACATTGGTGGTTCTGCCCTCAGGTGCTAGGATCACCAGGCTGCTTGGTGGGCTCACTCTGGAGCAGGCCACATAGAACTGTCCATTTAAGAAGCAGTCATCATTTATGAAGCAAGGGGCATCATGTTTCTCAGAAATCTCTTCGGGGGGGATTGATGTCATGGTAGGAATGCACTCCCCTTATTTTGGCTTTCTTGGTGCAGGGGTTTGGCCTGGCCATTGAATTTGGGGGGAGGGCATACCCCCCCTTTTTTTTTTTTTACAGAAATCCTTCTCATTTATGTTACATTTTAGAACTGGGACATAGCTACATATCCAAAACACCATCCGAGTAATCAGATATCAAGCAAGTTCATATGAACCAGTTTTCTAGAACCCACATTGGGAGAAATTAAATAACCTAATAAAGGAAACCAGTTTTCTACAAATGTGGAGTATATTTCCATTGTGGGTGTGAGTGTGGCTAAGCTGGGCCAGCAGCATTTGCTACTACACTTGACAAACACCAGACTGTCTGGTGCTGGGGGGGATTGTATTTAAAGGCATCACAGAGACTGGGCTAGCAGCAGGGCTAAGGCAATCCTGCTGAGCAAACCTCCCCGGCGGCTGTAAGCATCCCACCTTGTCTCCTACACCTACAAGATCACTAAGGCGTTACTGCTGGGGTGGGCTCCCTCGTGGCTTTAAGCACCCTGCAACCGCTGCTACACCTGACAGACAGCCGCCTGTTAGGTGTAGGAGGTGTAGGAGTGTGTTCGAACCATCCCACCTCCTCTCCTACACCTGACAGGAAGCTACCTGTCCAGTGTAGGAGGGGAGGGGGGAGGAGTATTAGAAGCCACTCTGGAGGTGAGGCTGCACCTGACAGACAACTGCCTGTTAGGTGTAGGAGGTGGGGGGAATGTGTTGGAAGCCATCCCACCTCCTCTCTTACACAGGCAGCTGCCTGTCCAGTGTAGGAGGGGGAGGGCAGAGGAGTGTTAGAAGTCACTGTGGAGGTGGGGCTGCACCTGACAACAGCCTGTTTGGTATAGGAGGTGGGGGGAGTTTGTTAGAAGCCATCAGAGAGCTGGGCCAGCAGCTTTGCTTCACCGCACAGGTGGTTCTTGGCCACTCCTGATTTCCTCAACTGTCATTAGCTCTGTGCAGTCCCCTGTAACTGTTGGGTGGTTTTTTTTTACCTCAGAACACTGAGCTCTGCAGCTGACCAATCAGAGAGTGGGGGGTGCAGAGAGGCAGCTGCCTAGCAGGCACATAGGAATCAATGGGGGGGGAGCACATTTTACTCATTTTGACCCCCTTAGGGGTCAGATTTCTAAAAATCGCTTCTTAGTAAGCATCTACGCCATGGTAGATAAATAAGTACCACTTCAGTGGGAAGGTAACAGCGTTCCGTGCGCCTTGGCGTTTAGTCATGCCAGCCACATGACCACAGAAACGTCTTTGGACAGCGCTGGCTCTCCGGCTTTGAAACGGAGATGAGCATTGCAACCCTAGTGTCGGACTCAACTGGCTTTCGAGCAAAGGAACCTTTACTTTTACTTTTTACGCCATGGTAGGAGCGCTATCCCCGGATTTCGTGTTTCTAGGTTTGGCCTGGGTGTTGATTTTACGCTGACTCCCATCAACAAGAGGCACCTTATTGCCTTTGCCACCCACTGAATTGAAGCCCTAACAATAAAACGTCATATTTGGCTGGGAGGAATTAGGAGGCCACATAGTTCCCACAGGTTGGGGTTTTTTTTGGTGTGCTTTTAAGTACACATTTTATGCCCTTAGACAAGTCTGAAATGTGGTTCTGCAATAGTGTGTCAATTCAGGGTTTGTTTCCATGAGGGAATGCTTAAACATCAATGGCCACCTGGATATTAAAAGTGTGTCTGACCCTGCATCCCAGGGTTGCACGGCATGAAAGGATAATAAGTGCTTTAATTTGTAAACCAACAGAGAGCTTTCCTCAATAATGCTAGCACTTTATGTCATCAGTTGGTTGCAGTACTGTTTAATGTGTTTTAATCATTTTATTGTAATTTATGTATTGTTTTAGGTAAGCTGCCCTGAGCTGGCCCCCGCTGGGAGGGCGGGGTAAAAATCTGACTAAATAATAAATAAATAAGTAAGTAAATAAATAGTGTTTTCTTTCTTTTCATATGCTTCCTCCCCAGACACATAGCCAGGATTTTGTAATTCAGGGGGCCTCTAAATAAGTCAGGGGGCACCCCTCAGACACCCCAAGCGAGCACTATTAATAAAATAAAAAAATGAAAGTTGGGGGGCCTGGGCTGGATGGGTCATCAGGGGGTGGGTGGGAGGAGGGGGGGTGGGGCCGCGTGGAGGCAGGCCCTGAGAGGCCCCACTGTAGCTACGGGCCTGTTCCTCCCTAAAAGCAGATTTGTGTGATGACATCCCTTTTCTAAGCCTTTGAAACCTTCTATGCTTGGAAACCTAGAGACACCACTGAATACACTCGTGCATGTCAGACATCTACATCCTGGACCATGTCCTCCTCATCTGCCTAGGGACCAATGTCCACTCTGTAACCTTTCCCCCTCTGACTTGCAGATATTCTCCTGTATTCTTCATGTCCATATTGAAATAATTGGGTTCATTGTAACTGGGTCAAATGTTTATTCCAATTATTCGATTTTGTCCACAATCCACACTGTGAATTATGTCCTGACTCACATATAATTGACCAATACTCAGTGGTGACCCTGCCTTCTGTCTGAGGAAGAATATGATGCAGAACGTATTGCAATAAACTGTGTATGTCTCAAGCAATGTGCATCTAGTTTTATTACCTATATTTATGCGAAAAGAATTGGAAACAATGCCTCTTAGCCAGAGTTCCCAGTGTAACAGGCCGGATTAACCCCCCAGCCAGAGTAACCCCGGGGTTACTCTGGCCTAGCCTAGAATAACCCCGGAGGGGTTATTGAGGGGTTATTCTGGCCTAGCCTAGAGTAACCCCTGCCGGGCCAGGCCAGAGTAACCCCGGGGGTTAGTCCAGATGGGGGGTTACTCTGGGCTAGCCCATACTAACCCCCGCCTGGCCAGAGTGGTAAGTTAAATGTCAGCTGAATCCAATCTCTTCTTCTTTTTAACTTCTTTTTTTAACTTCTTCTTTTTAACTGCACAACACAACAACCTGTAACCCCGGGCTTATTGAGTGGTAACTTAGATGTCAGTGTAACCAGCACAGTGTCAGCTTCTAAGGGCTTCAGGTCCATGAGAAACTTGTCAGGCAATCTGAGATTCCTCTTGGTAGTGAAGAACAGAGTATGAATCCAATCTCATTAGTCAACAGACCCAAATATCAACAGTACTACGACTGACACTTCTTTGGAGAGACAAATTTTTTAAACTTAAACTATATAGGTAGGTACTTTGTTATTAACTTAATTATGGTACTCCTAAGGCAGCCTTTGCTGAAAACGTCCTCGATCTGATTGAGGTACGTTCACTGAAGTCGACCCCTTCCAACTCTCCCTTCCCCCCTTTTTAAAAAAAAAGGTTGCCCACAACTTTAGATTAGAAAGTAAGAAAGAAAGAAAGAAAGAAAGACGG
>NW_015161424.1:729869-730895 GCF_001447785.1 Gekko japonicus
CAACAAGGAAGCTGCCAGAGAAGAAAGGACGATGCTGAATAAAGGGTGCTGGTAGGCTACCCCCTCCCCTCACTGCATTGTGGCCCTAGGTATGATTGATTACTACGTTGTAGTACTCTGTGAACTGCTCTGAGACCCATTAGGGGTCATGGGCGGTATACAAATCACATGTAAATAAATAAATAAATAAATAAATAAATAAGACAGCAGCCCCAGAAAGCAGGCCTGGGGGGTTAATCTGGACTGGGGGGGGTTATTCTAGCCTAGGCCAGAGTAACCCCGGGGTTTCTCTGGCCGGGGGGTGAATGGGGGGGTTATTCTAGCCTAGGCCAGAGTAACCCCGGGGTTACTCTGGCCGGGGGGTTAATCTGGCCTGTTACACCGGCCTGCTCTGATGATGACATAGTGTTTCTAAAGTTCTTGCATAAATAAGGTCTTCCATTCACTTCTATGGATGTGGTATCTCCATACACAGACTGTTTTCTGTGTACTGTGATTCTCCACTGGATTTGTGAGGTTCTCATAACAAGGTAAATATAAACAATACATTATTCCTTTTACTAGGGATAAGGAGTAAACAAAGAAGTAGCAATCAGATGCAAAGAAAATAGCTGAGGGGACAGTTGCAATATCTTATTGGTAGAATTTGTTTACATATACACAAATACAGATTTTTTGTTTCATGCTAAATTTCCACTCAGAAATTTGCTCCTCATGACATCGGTACAATTTTTAGTGAAGCAGCATCAGAAAGTGCCTACAGATCATCAATGGACACACTTTGATGAGATACAGTGCTTATAATTTTGCATACGTAGGTCTTTGTTTTTTTTAAAAAGGTATAGACCTTAGCAATGACGGCAATATTTCATTTTTATGGGTAAACTGTTGATTGAGAACAGACCTGATTCTGCTGTGTGCCAAAAGAAAGAAAGAAAGAAAGAAAGAAAGAAAGAAAGAAAGAAAGAAAGAAAGAAAGAAAGAAAGAAAGAAGCACAAATAATTCCTGAGTAATAAAAACATTTG
>NW_015161424.1:730906-750775 GCF_001447785.1 Gekko japonicus
ACTCTTTCTACACACACACATCACAAATCATGTAAAGATTTATTGGTTTACAGGAACCATCTTTGATTAGCTGGTGAATGAATCTAGTACAATCAATGACATGTGAGATTAGCTGGAGCAAAATATTTTGCTCCAACAGAAGACCTTCTGAATAATTCATGTGAATGACCATGGGTGGAAAAATGTTATAAGGAGACTGAAAATGCTCACAGATTACTGCATTCCCCACACATATTCCACCAGTGCATTAATTCCAGCAGTACTTTTGTGGAAGAAAATGTTATGATGGAAGTGCTGTCAGTACAGAAGTCTCCAAATGAAACCCGAAAGCTGCAATGCATAGCATGCTGTGCAGTTACATGCATAAATGATTTCAGGTGTGTGTAACTGGATTTGAGCTCAAAACTTTGATAGATGTTGTCTGTCAGTGTGTGGAACTAATACGATAACATGGACCATAGTTCTACAGTGCCACCATAAACTTAACCTATGCAACAGTGATAGTAGTGCAGTATAGAGAATGGCGGATATCCATCATCCAAGGCAACGCTGTTCTTGACCACTTAGGTCCATTTTGATGATCACACAGCTGTGCACAAACACTCAAAGGAGCGCAGCTGGAACCTCATCACCAAGATGTAAAACAAACAATTCCTATGCCCATTATGTTAAACAGGAGAGAGTGGAAGTTAATGGGGGACACAGATAATAAAGACTCCCCACAGCTATGGGAAATGAAGAGAGGCAGCTGCGTGTGAGTGAGGGGTGACAGGGTGAGTGGGATGGAGGAGTAAAAGTGACAATTTTAAAACTTCCCACTCCCCATAAAATGCCAAGTTAACAGCATGTGGCCTTTCCAGTGACTTTATCTCATTTTCCAAGCATAAAAGCTATAGAAAGAGAGAGAAGGAAGCTGTTGAATGTCTTGAATTCAGAACCTGGTCCTAAATTATATCTGCTTTGCACTTGACGAAACTCGGAAGAGGGGGAGAAATGCTTTTATGCTGCCTTTCTACTGACCTAATCCTGAGTCCTCTGAGAGGCAAAGCTACAGCATGCTAGGGAATGGATTGTGAACGAGCAGTCTTGAAGTGACTTGTCCTTAGGCCAGGTTGCCTAATAGGCATCATTTTAGATTAAAATAGTCCAGGACCATTTTTTGCCTGAGGAAGAAATCCAAATGATGCTCCATCCAGGTTGCTAACATACAATATTAAGCCATAAATGAAACAATTGTCAATATGCTGGCCTTTCATGGCATTTTAAGATGTGCTACCTTAGGTGGGGCTTCTTCATTGGGCTAGACATAAAGGTTGTGGTCACACACACTAAATAATCCACTTTCAATCCACTTTTCAACTGGATTTTGCCAGTTTGTACAGTAAAGACCAGTTGTAAAGTGCACTGAAAGTGGATTGAAAGTGGATTATTTAGTGTGTGTGACTGTAGCCAAACAGTGGCATAAACACCCCCTTCCTTGCCCATCTTTGGCCCCGGTCACACGGGCTGGATATCGCGGGGGGAGGCATGGCTAAATGCCCCGGAGGAAACTAACTTCCTCTCCCTTCCTCCTCCCCTTCCTCTCCCCTCAACAGACACCCTTTGAGTTAGGTGGGACTGAGAGAGCTCTGAGAGAACTGCTCTTGACCCAAGGTCACCCAGCTGGCTGCATGTGGAAGAGTGGGGAATCAAACCTGGTTCTCCAGATTATGGTCCGCCGCTCTTAACCACTACACCCCACAGGGTCAGTTCAGATGGTATGGTGGGTTCCTGTTTGTATTCACACTGTATTTTATCTTACACATATTAGGGGTCAAGTCTGGAGGTTCAATTCATATCTACAACACAGACATAAACTGGTTAAATGGTTATTCTCTCTCCCCGTTGAACTCTTGCAACTGTGAGGAGCAGGATCTCGGACAAAGAATTTTCAGTATTTTTTTTAGCAAGCCTGTTTCCAGGATCCATAAACTGGTATCAATCTGTAATATAGATGCCCCATCACAGAAACTATATGTTTCAAAACACTGTAGAGTTTGGAGCTCCGGTGATCACATTAAGTTTATCAGGCCAGCTGCTACCCTTTCAGGAAGCCAAGGGCTTTGCTGCTGTTATGCATGCTCTGATAACTTCTTCACTATTGTAATATGCTGCATGTGTACCTTGAAAGCAAGCCCATTGGACATTTTATGTAAATGGAAAAGCAGGATATAATTTTATAAAACAAGTAATAAATAATGTACCCATCCCATCATTTTCTCTGGTAAAAAGGGCTGACAAGTTTTACTTCAAAAATCTGCAAACTTCATTTGGTTTATGGCAACAGTGACACAAAACATACCTGTGCAGGTTCATAATGCCTATACCCTATCATTTTTGATTCTCAGACCATCCTCTTCATTCCAACTGTAAATCTATAGTGTCCCAACACACACTGCTCCTTCCCCCTCACTAAATAGTCTGAAAAGAGAGCAGGCTTTCTATCCAAGGTATACTAAGATAGCCTGCTTATGCTTATTTTGTTGAATAAACTTTTACTTTCTTTTACTCAGTGACCCTGTATGTAACTCCTGGTAATGGAATTAGGATCCAAATCCTCTACTGCAGAGAAAACTTTACCTTGTTCAGCCATTTAGAACAACAACTTCAAATACTGGATGCTGAAGATTATTCTTTGACAACTTACACGATGGAAGACCCTCTGTCATATGTCTATTATACAGAGAGATTCACTTCAGGTTACAGAACCCATCAAGAAATTAACATTAATACTGGCAAACTTTCAAGCAAGAATTTTTCAGTGGATTTTATCACTTGATGTAAAGTTGGCAACCTCTGTTTCTAAGCTGTTCAATTTATCCCCTTGTATGAATGTTCAGTAATTACATGTGTGTAATCCTACAATATACTTCCATTCAAAAGGAATAAGAAATAACACTATCTCCTTTTTATGACTGAAGATCAGGAACTAAATTCTAATAACTACTGTTTTTAACACACTGGCCCTTGGGTACCATGTTTCCTAACATCTCTGTTATAAAAAGAACATGCCTATGTAGATATTATTAATTTATCATTGCACAAAACAAGGTTTATGAAGTCTTAATATTTAATGTTCTGTGAATCTAATAATAAAAAATTAAGACTGTACCTCACATAATTTTTAACTATCCACTTTTACTCCACTCATTAGTCCTTTTATTGTTTCTCTTCTTAGATGTATCACCATATTTTGAGCTTAAAAACACTTAAGACTTGCACACTGTGTTATTAGTGGATGATGTCTATCTCCGTTTAACACTGGAACACAAATGCAATCAAATTGGCTCCATGGTATTCCACATAATACTGAAAGTGCTGAGCTAGACCCTTCCATAGTGCAGAGAGTAGCAATTCTAGTGAAGAAAACATCATTTCACAATCTGCTGAGCAACTGGGCTATTATTTTTAGCAAAGTGAAATCAATAAGTGCATAATATTTTTATGATGGTCACAGCCCTGACACCACCAAGGCCCAGTTCATTCACTTTATCCATCACATATTTATTTCAGCCTTCCTTCAAACAGCTCAGGGTGGTGTGTGTGTGTATCTATGTATATATCTAGAGAGAGAAAAAGACACACGGAGAGAGAGTGAGTGTATATCTCTCTCTCTCTCTCTCTCTCTCTCTCTCTCTCTCTCTCTCTCGTTACCTCCTCTTTCATTTCACTATCACAACAACCCTGTGAGGAAGGAGAGGGAAAGAGAGACAGGTCCAGGGTCACCCAATGAGTTTCATTGTGGAGCGGGGATTTGAATCCAAGTCTCCCTAGGGATGCCAACAAGTTGAAGGGGAAAAATATCCTGATCCTTTAACAGCTTAATGGTTTGTTATGTCCCAGGCTGCGCTATTTATCTCTGTGCCATGAAAACCTTCAGCTGCCCATTTCCACAAATTAAGCCTCTGTTAAAGAGACCGGACATTTTTCTTCAGGCAGGCTGTTAACCCTATTGGTAATCCAATATTCTAACTAATACACCACACTGGTTCTGATTTGGTGAGATGGCAACTGTCTTATTTTCTGAGTCACCAATAAATTTAAAGGCAAAGGGAGAGTTCTCTAGGTTGTACCCTCCTAATGTTCTGAAAAGAATGTGATCCTAATGGTCCAGTTGTTGAGTCCTTTGTATGCAAACATGCCAGTTTAACTAGCATGCAGGCAAGCCCTGCAAGTTTCTGTGCCTCAAAGGATGGCAACGGCATCAGCAAGGTAGTGTCAGGAAAAGAAAGATACCACACAAAGTGAAATCAGAAGGTAAGGGGATTCCCTCTTGCAAACAAAATAGCTAATCTGCACACAGCAACATTTTACATCACTCTTTGCACAGTATTGGAGCTGAATAAGATCAAAACTTCCCAGATGGTGAAAAAGCCAACCAGGTGGCAGCCTGACTGGAGACCGGGAAAGGCTGCTAGAGGGAAACACTTTGTGAATCCATCCTGTTTTGGCTGTCTTCCACCAGACCACTCTGCCTGCAGGAGGAAACACTTCCCTCCTGCACAGTGTTGATTTCAGCCTCGATGAAGACAGTGTCGGGTCTCCATACAAATATGCATAGTTAGAGATGTGTATGGCAATTGTTTCTTGAACACTTCTTTTCTGCTTCAGAAGCAAAGTTCAAGCTGCTCCCATCCTATTTGTCTATATAGCTACATGCAACCAATCCCCCTTCTATCGTATGCAAATCAGTCAAGCCTACAGGTTTAGCCAACCCTTAGGAAAAATACCAGGAGGAGAACAGGACAAAAAATCCTTAAGGTTTAAATCTTATAATTGCCTATTGTAAGGAGGTATCAAGTAGCAGGCCAAGCAGGGAAGTGTCTCTTCCCAACCAGGTGTTTCAAACTTTTGGTGAGATCCTGCTATTGAATTGAAGTCCTGGAGCTCTAGTTCAAAGGAAATGCAACTAAATATACAAATAGCATATTTAGATTATCCTAGACATTTCCCTCTCCTTAAGAAGCAGCCCTAACATTTAGTTATCTTTGCCAACTTTTACTCTGTGCCTTGAACAATGGTTGAAAAGCAGAAATTAAGATGATGAAACCTTTCTAGACATGCAGATATGGTGATGAGAACAACTTTGCTCTATTTTTAGATCTCACATACTTGTTAGAAAAACCTGGAGACTTGCAAGAAACAACAGCAATTCTACTCTTACCTGTAAAAATAACACATACATGGAAAGAAACCAGAATGATAAGTGCTTACATTCAATACTTGAATGGAGAGTTACAAAATTGTCCCAATTTCATTTCAGCTCCATTTAAAATTCTTACAATTTACATTGTGCAGAAAGAATACAGAATTAAACTTCCATCATTCCTCTGCTTTCTTACAAAAGCCAGGCAACAAAAACATGGAAAATAGGCAATTTATTTTATTTGTATAGTCTCTTCTAATGAACAGTGAGTCTCAGCTAGTTTCCTGAGAGCTAGGAACTCATCCTTCAGAATAATGTACTTGAGTTTTTCTCAAAAAATTACAGAGAGTGAAAAGAAAATGCAGAGATAATGTATTAAAGCACACTTACAGATGCAACTGCAAAATATAGTATCTAATGGGAAGAAAATGAAGACAAAAAACAAGACACAAGGCATCACAGCAGTAAAAATATGCTGTACCTGAATAGCAGTAGCCCTGTCCTGTCAACAGATCTTCAAGAGCTCAGACTGTGATCTTTTTGAGTCTGGCTACTAGCATCCTTATAAACTGGAGGTGTCTAGGGCTTTATGTATGCAAAGCACACTCTCTCTCACTGAGCAGCAACAAAGAAAAGAAGTCAAATACTTGGAGAAGTTAGTTGTTAACATGTGTGAGTGAGTGAGGACCCGATCACATGCAGAATTGGCCGCGCGATAGGCACGAATGCCGGGCGGATTTTTAGGGTGCAATCACACGGGAAAATCTGGCAAGCGTCCCACACCTATCGGCGGAGTAAAAAGACACTGGGGAAAGTCCAGTAGCAAACAGGTTGCTACGGGCCACAGACAGACTTTCCACTGTGTGATTGCTCCAGCGCGCTCTCATGGAGTCGGGATGATCTAAGCAGGCCATCCCGACTCCGTGTCATTGTTTTTCCCCCTTCTCAGTATGCGCATCATTGTACACTGCCGTAGGAAGCCCTCAGTGTGGAGATGCAATTCATTGATCCTCCGTTTAAGTGAATCAAAAACAAACAGCAACAAAACCCCCAACTAACCCGCGATTGCGTCTGATCATGCAGTGGCGGGCTACGCTCGCAGCTTCAAAGAACTGTGTGATCACACAACTGCGGGTCAATTTCCCCCTCTGGGGTAAATAGCTTCGCTTCCCCCGCGGGTTATCTCGTGCAACCATGACCTAAGTCTAACAAACGCAAGTATCAGAAAACAGCAAAACTTCCTACTCAAATACCAGACCATGGTCAGTTTCTTCAGTTCTCCTTTTTCCTCTTCTCCCATTCAATGCCTCTTAACCTTTCACTGGTTTCTTGACCCACACAGAACACTTAAAATTTGTCTGTACAGCATGAAGGACTGTGGACAAGGAAAGTCAAGGCAGGAAGAGCAAGGCACCCTGACATCACATTGCTATGGCCAAGAATGTGAGCTCTAACCAGGGGTGTAGGTGTGTTCTGGTTCCAGGGGGATGTAGAAAAAGCACAGAACGGAATAGCAGTCATGGAATTCAACATCCTCAGGATTTCTTTCTTTCTGTTCCTGCCCTTTGTAGATGCAAAGATACACCTGAAAGCATGGAAGAAACAAATTTTCCATATGTACCTGGAACACTGCAGATGGAAAAGCCGCTGGGGAGAGGTTGGTAAACTCAAAACAGCCGGGGCTGAAATAATTAAGTAGCCTCCCTTCACCACTTCTCCAGTCAAAACTACAGGTTACTTTTAATTTTTTTAAAAAATAAACAAACATTCAGGCTTCATCACCCGGCCAATCCTCCAAGAGCTTACAGTAGCCCCAGTAAGAAGAGCTCTGTAAGCTCTTGGAGGATTGGCTACACTAGGGGTGTGTGGCCTAATATGCAAAGGAGCTCCTGCTACAAAAAGACCCCTGAGACACATTTGTATATAACATGTAGATGAGGTTGCTCCCAGGTGAGCGATGCCTAGTGTAATCTCAGAAAAGGGATATGATTGGAAGGATGCCTTTTCTCAATTTGGAACAGGTTGTAACCGAGAAAGTTAGTTATGATCTGGAAAGACAGTGTCCATCTCACCTCTGCCATGAACTTACTCCGTAGCTTTAGGCAAGGCATTCTGCCTCAGGCTTCCTTCTGTAAAATGGGGGGAAGGGGCATAGGAATACTGACCTACTTTATAGGGCTATTATAAGAATTACAGTGAGCTAATGTAGACAATATGCTTTGAACAGTGAGATAAACAAAATGACTGAATGGTATTACTTTGGCCTTTGAGAAATATGTTCCTGTGGACCAATACGTTGAAGTGTTAATGCTAAGCAAACAGAACAGTGTCAGTTAAAGGGAATGGATGCATGGAGAATACTAAGCAAGATCTAATTTATGAAGGGCTGATTGTTGACCTGTGTACACTGCCATGTAAAAATCTGAAATAAAAAGGCATCAACTACCTTTTGAAAGGTTGAATCCTTTAATTGCAAGGCTCAGTGGAAGAGGCATTGTAATTTGCCAAGGGCCTGTGTAATGCATGTACATATTTAGCGAGAGGTAATGAACCCTCACCTCCCATCCAATGAAGCATTAGCACCACCAGTTGGTCATCAAGCTAGAATAACAGCTGGCAGGAGCAGTAATAATACCTCTAGAGCTTGTCTAATCTCCTTCTCTCTAACTCATGCTAATTTTATGAGGGCTTTAAGAAAAGGACTGTTCAAATTCTCTCAAATCTGTTTAGGTATCCCATCCAAATTAATCATAGTTATAATATGCCTGGGGTCAGGGAGAGCAGTTGCTCCTGCTTCGAATGGCAGCCTATATAGAAATGAAACAGGTAAAGCTTACCACTACCATGTACAGGAACATTTCACTTATCTAACTGCTGAATGTTAGGCTGCTGTTAAAGGCACAGGCAGGAAGAAAAGTTGGCTGCTCTAGACAGCAGGGTTGCCAACAACTTGGAGGAAAAAAAATGTCCTGCCCCTTTAACAGAAACTTAATGGGATATTATCTCCCAGGTGATGTTATTTACCTCTGTGCCATGAGAAGCTGCAGTTCCACATTTCCACACACTTAAAAAGGTAAAGGTCCCCTTGCTCAAAAGCCAGTCGAATCTGACTCTAGGGTTGCGGTGCTCATCTCCGTTTCAAAGCCGAAGAGCCAGCGGTGTCCGAAGACGTTTCCGTGGTCATGTGGCTGGCATGACTAAACACCAAGGCGCACGGAATGCTGTTACCTTCCCACCGAAGTGGTACCTATTTATCTACTTGCAATTTCTTGCTTTCGAACTGCTAGGTTGGCAGGAGCTGGAACTGGAGACGGGAGCTCACTCAGTCATGCGGCATGCTTGGGTCTCGAACTGCTGAACTACCGACCTTCCACAGCCTGCAGTTCAGCGTCTTAACCACTTGAGCCACCGCAGCTCCACACACTTACCTTCTGGTAAATTCTGAGCCAAAACCTGTTGGGTGCTGGACAGCATTATCTTTTCTCTCTTCTTTTATAAGGAATTTCTCTTCCTCATGCAGTCTCAAGGACAGAGAAAGCTCTAGCAGTTTTGTATGTGACTGATATTTTAGGATTTTAACTTTCAAAATAATATCTTATTTGTATAATTTTGACTATACTTATGTAAACTCAGTATTGTTATTATGTATTATAGATTCTCCTGGCAAGTAATACAATATACTTTTACCTGATTTTGCACCAGTGGCCTTGGCCTTATTTTTTAATCTCCTGGTAAAAAGGCAAAACATTTTCTCTCTCCAGGTTGTTTCAGAGGGTGCCTGTTTTACTGGCAATCTCACTAGATAGTCAACGGACATATTCTAACCAATTATCTGAACAGAGTTCTATCCTAAAGGATAAAAGTTCTATCCTAAAGTTCTATCCTAAAGGATAAAAGGAAGTACTTCTTCACCCAAAGAGTGATTAACACTCGGAATTCACTGCCACAGGAAGTGGTGGCAGCTACAAGCATGGACAGCTTCAAAAGGGAATTAGATAAGCATATGGAGCAGAGGTCCGTCAGTGGCTATTAGCTACAAGGTATAGATAGGGACTCTGGGGCAAGTGATGCTCTGTCATCTTGGTGCTTGGGGGGGTCAACAGTGGCATGGCTTCTAATGTCCTGGCCCCACTGCTGGACCTCCTGATGGCACGGGTATTTCTGGCCACTGTGTGACACAGAGTGTCGGACTGGATGGGCCTTTGGCCTGATCCAACATTGGGCTCTCTTATGTTCTTATGTTCTTATCCTGAGCGATGTCTATGACAGGCATTTTGATGCAGGACAGCTTGTCTGCTGGGTGAGAAGCTTGCTGACATCACACATTGGATAGATAGGCTGATAGCTATCTGGGGGAGGACTCAGCAGTCATGGTACACACTGGTACCAATGACACCGGGAAATGCAGTTGCATGCTCCTGCAGGATAAATACAGGTTACTGGTAGGGTTGCCGGGTCCCCTCTTCACTCTGGTGGGGGCATTTGGGGATGGGCAGGTATGTCTCAAGCCCAACCCCCAAGAGTGACCACCCACCAGGCCACCCTCGCGCCCCCTCCTGCCCAATTTAAAGGGCTTCATCTGATCGACAGGGACCATGTGGCTGCCGACCAGCTTGAGGGCCCTTTTAATCTAGCAGGAGGGGGGGAGAGGGGCGGTCACGGGCAACACACTTGGATCACAAAAAGACCCTTTAAAGGGTCTTTTTGTGAGTGGGGGGGGGATGCAGCACATGGGGCTGATTTCCCCCAGCCCCATGTGCCATGGTCCCCACCCTGCTTGCAAAAAGACCCTTTAAAGGTCTTTTTGTGACCTGAGCATGCAGTCCTCGACCACCCCTCTCCCTCCCTCCTGCTAGATTTAAAGAGCCCTCCAGCTGGTCGGTGGTCCATGTGCTCCACACCGATCAGCTGAAGTTCTTTACATCAGGAAGGAGGGGAGGGAGAATATATATGAATATATGAATATCCAGGGCTTTTTTTTGTAGAAAAAGCCCAGCAGGAACTCATTAGTGTAACAGGCCACACCCAACAGCAGAAACTCATCGGCATATTAGGCCACACCCCTGACAGCACAGCTCATTAGCATATTAGGCCACATCCCATGCCTTCCCTTGGCTTACCTGGGTGCCCTATGGTTGTGGGGAGCCAGGCAACCCCCCCCTGAAGCTGCAGGGCGCCCAGGTAAGCCAGCCCTTGGACAGGCTGGGGAAGGCACGAGGAGGCATTTAAATGCCTCCCTGATCCTTCCAGAGGCCCCCTGACCCGCCCGCCTCAGAGTTGCTGAGGGGTCACTCTCCAGGCCTTCCCTCTGTAGCCACGTACCCAGAGGTTTTGGCTGTAGTGGGCATGGCCAAATCTGAAGCCAGCCAGAACTCTGTTCCTGTGCATTGCTGCCCAAAAATAGCGCTGTGAGTATCTATATCTATATATATCTCCCACAAGCTGGCCATGAACCAGTTTTCAAAAGATTTCAGAGGGGTGGCGGGTGGCGGTGGTTACTTTTGAGGGCAGGGCTTGGGGTGGGGCTTCCCCCACCAGCCAACTGGCCAGGTATGGATTGGTGCCTCCAAAAGCAAGTTACTTGGCAACCCAAGTTACTGGGCAGTAGGATGAAGGCCAGGACCTCCAAGGTAATGTTTTCAGAATAACTACCTTTTCTACATGCAGGGCCAGCTAGACAGCCACAGATTAAGAGTGCCAATGTGTGGATAAGAAAGAGGTGCCAGAAAGAAGGGTTTAGATTTACTAGGCACTGGAGAACGTGCTGGTATATGCTGAACTTGTATGAAAGAGATGGGCTTAATTTCAACCAAAAGGGAGCCAGCCTACTGGCAGTCATTATCCAAAAGTTGGTGGAGCAGATTTAAAATAACTTGGGGGGGGGGGAAGCGATAGGAGCTGGAACGTCTGTGGTTCAGAATAATTCATTCCAAAGAGATGGTGTGGTAAATTCTTGGGAAAATATTGATGGGACAGGGCTAGAGAAAGATAGAATGGGCTGATAAATATGGGCCTTATGAGGAAAGTGGGGGGTTGAGGGAGTTAAAGGTAAAGGTTCCCTTGCTCGAAAGCCAGTCGAATCCGACTCTAGGGTTCCAGTGCTCATCTCAGTTTCAAAGCCGAAGAGCCAGCGCTGTCCGAAGACGTTTCCGTGGTCATGTGGCTGGCATGACTAAACACCAAGGCGCACGGAACACTGTTCCAGGTAACTGAAGTGGTACCTATTTATCTACTTTCGAACTGCTAGGTTGGCAGGAGCTGGGGCCAGAGACGGGAGCTCACTCCGTCATGCGGCACCCGGGTCTCGAACTGCTGAACTACTGACCTTCCACAGCCTGCAGTTCAGTGTCTTAACCACTTGAGCCACCGCAGCTCCATGAGGGAGTTGAGGATCCTTAGAAAGGGAAATGAGATAAAGGTTCCTGTATGCCAATGCTAGAAGTCTCCAAACCAAGACTGGAAAGCAGGCGTGCTGGTCGAAAGTGCTGTCAAGTCGCAGCTGACTTATGGTGACCCCGTAGGGTTTTCAAGACAAGAGATTTCAGCGGCGGTTTGCCATTGTCTGTTGCAGTGACCGTGGACTTCCGTCGGTAGTGTCCCATCCAATTATTTACCAAGGCCAATCCTGCTTAGCTAGCCTAGGTCATCCGGGTCAGGGCGGGGAGCTAAAGTGCTTGGTGTTAAATGACAATGTAGATATAGTGGTCATTTTAGAAACCTGGTGGGACAGGGAAAAATCAATGGGACCCTATTATCCCTGGATAATTCAAATATGAAATTGTTGATATACTAAGTATATATGACTTGTTGCTAAAAATCAGATTCTGCGCTGTATGACTGGAAAATAACAAATATACATAAACAAAAAAGAGGGGACAAAGCTGTAATGTTAAAGACTGATCTGTCTAAAACCTATGACTAGTTGCTCTATTGAGAATAATATTGAATTCTAACTGTTTGGAAACACAGAAAACACAAGTGCATTTGTATAAAAATGTCCATGAAGGAGAAGACACTCGAAATGAAGTTAATACCCAGGATCTTTGTTGTACATTCATTTACAATTTTGTATTGTATATTTACTCTATTTTGTATTCTTTGCATGTTGTAATTTACATTTACTGATTACTGGAAAACAGCAAATGTCACCCCAGTTCTTAAAAAGGCATCCAGAGGGGAGGCAGGAAATTACAGGCCAGTTAGCCTAATCGCTGTTCCAGGTAACTACGGAAAAACTGTTATTGAAGAGAGAACTACTAAGCACATTGATGAATAAAGTCTGCTGAGGGAAAGGGAAGTCCTGCCTTATAAATTGCTTGGAGTTCTTTGAGAAGATTAACAAACTGGATAAGGGTGATGTAGACATCATATACTTGGACTTCCAAATTATTTATTTATTTATTTCATTCCATTTCTATCCCGCCCTCCCCGCACGTGGGCTCAGGGTGGCTTACAGGGCACAAGGTGCTATAAAACAGAAGTTAGCCCACCAAAGGCTCCCAGGTAACCTTAGTAATAATGGGATAAGAAGACTGGTCCTCTCATGGATTAAAAGTCAATTAAATGACCGGAACCAGAAAGTACGAAAAAATGGACAGTTCTTGCAATGGAGGGAAGTGAGCAGTGGGGTCCCACAAGGATTGGCACTGGGACCAAGGCTATTCAGTTTGTTCATAAATGATTTAGAATTGGGGCTGAGCAGCGCAGTAGTCAAGTTTGCAGATGATACAAAATTATTCAGGTGAAAGCCAAAACATATTGTGAAGAACTACAGAGGGATCTATCTAAATTGGGTGAGTGGGCAACCATGTGCATACAGGAACAAAAAATATATATGCCGAGGGGGTCTGAACCAGATGAGACTGAAAGAGATATTGGGGTCGTTGTCAAAAGCTCAATGCCTTTGCCAAACTCTGGCTGGTGTGCCAGCTGCAGCCTTTCCCCTCTAAGTGAGATCTGGCCATGGTCACCCATCCCCTAATCACATTCGGATTGTACAAATGAAGTTCATTTTAGATAGAGCTACTGTTGAAAACTCTTTGGAAACTTCAGCTAGTGCAAAACACAGCACTGAGTTGGCTGTCTGGTGTAAGTTACATGTTGTTAGATTTAAAAGAGCAGCACTGGCTACCTGTTTGTTTCTGGGCATAAATAAGGTTGATAATGATCACTTTTAAAGCAATGAATTCTCTGGGAGCAGGATACTGAATGGACTCCCAAAATACCTGCCATCAGTTAAGGTCTTCTGGACGATTCCCTTCTCTGTGTGTCCCAAGTTTCAGAAATAAGAAGGGTGGCTACTTGAGAAAAGGGCTTTCTTTGCACCGGCACGTCATATTGGGAACTATTCATCCACAGAAATCTGCTTGGTGCTTAGTTTACCTAAGGGAATGTTTGCTTATATAGGTCATCAATGTTCTTTTTCAGATGTTACCTTTGGGATTTATCCTCAGCTGAAAGAGAGGGTCAGGCACAAGCCAGAGGTACAGAACAGTAGGACTCACCATGGTGAGGGATATGCTCTCCTAGCCCACCCTTACCTGGCCCAGCCTTACTGTTTTCATTGTTGTAAATAGTCATACATGATATTTTAAGCTTTTTATTATGAAGTCTGTTTTATATTTATTGACTCCCTTATTCATTATTGTTTTTATATTGTTTTATGGTTTAATTTAGCAGTACATTCAAGAGTCTTCTAGGTTAGATTTTTTTTTGGAAAGTTATTTTCCTCCATTTAATTAGTAATGTGCAATATGTGGAGACATTGATGTTCTGGCTATTATTCTGGTGCCTAGCTGCCTGGTTTAAAGTCCAAGAAGGTCAGAGAATGAGGGGAGAAGCTTTCAGAAGATACTTACCCATCAGCAAGGCACACTCACATTTCTGGCTTACAGGCCTGAGATTTTGTGTGTGTGTGCATGCTGGTATACAGGCAGGCAGTGATGCAGACCCCTATGCCCCAGCAAGCAGTCACCTGCCACGCCACCTTAATGCCAATAGTATAATTTAACATAGAAAGAGTCAGATGGAGTAGGGCCAAATAGATGAGATGCAAGAGATCAGTGATGGGGAGGGATTTCTACCCACAGCATTGTTAAGATTCCTTAAAATCAGCCATGGGGAGCAGTTGGTAAAGGTAAACCTCCCCCATGCTGTTTTTGTGATTCATATGTTCCCCCCAGCTGCCTTGGTAGGCATCCCCCTCCATAATCAGGCAAACTCTTATTAATATGTAAAAGAAGCAGGGCAGCTGGGAGGTCTATTTTTAAGCACCAAGCAGAGTGTGTTGGCAGTGGGAGGTGAACCCTCCCGATAGATTTTTCAGTCCGTCCCCAACGATTAGTCTAGACAGTTGGCATATGGGTACTTGGTGTTCATGTTCTTGTTCCAGACCAGACCAGACGAGATGACATCCTTGGATTTGGGTTGCAAACCAGTGCTGGACTTTTACTGGACTCCTGATGTGTTTTGACATGTTCCCGCTACACATGTCACCCCGGACTTTGGTTCATGACGTTCTGTCGCCTTGGGACAAGGTTCTATCACGTCATGAAGGGGGGGAGATTGTTGGGAGATGAACTTATTATTTGCTTTTATGTATTTCTGTATTTACTAATGTGCACTCACACATCCATGGACTGTGCCTACTAACACCCACAGGCTGAGGGAAAGCTGTTTGCATTATTGCTTCACCTGGAAAGGACCTTGCCTGCATTTTATGCTGATGGAATTTGCACTCTCACAGCCTAGCCTGAGGAAGAAGGCTGCATCGCCATTGTGGAATGCACAAAACAACAACTTTTATGGTTGCAACCACCTTTGATGAACTGTTAGTGAACCATAACCATGATATCTGGTTTACATCCAAAGGGACAGTTTCCTGACAAATGGGCACTTTATTGCTTGGGACCAAGCAAGAGCCATCTACACTTCAATGGTTGCCAGGGTATTCAACTTCGCACCTGGACCAGATGCATTCCTTGAGTTAAAGGTTTAGACTTCAATATTGCCCACTCTTTCTAGTTAGATACGTCACTAAGTATAGCCAATAGTGTTAGCTCTTGGGACGGACCACAGGTAGGTAGGACCAAGGAGGATGGCACAGATGCCAGCCCCCAAAGATCCCCCCTATAAAAAGAGAGGTTCAACAGTTTGAATCCTGCTAGCCATCTTCTCTCCTTAGCTATTTACTTACAGTCTTGCTATATAAGTAATCCTTTGTTCTTACTCGATCTTTTGGACTGCAGCCAAGAGATCCACATGTGTTGGCAGGTTCCAACTGTGTGAATTAGAACCCCTTTAGTTATTGTGTCTTTATTCCTGTATTCTTCATTGGGAGGGTCAAGCTTCGGATCAGATAAGTATTTGCTGTTTCCATCCCCATCCATTTAGGGTAAAAGTGATTATTTTCTATTCCTGTAACACTGAGGATCTTGTGTGATTGCGTGTGAAATTCTGTTTTTGTTTGTATGTGAACCAAATATTATTCAGTAAAAAGAACAACTTGATTTTAAGATACCAGTCTTGTCTCCCTATATCTCTGGGAAAATCCTCGGGGTGGAATTGGACTTCTGTATACACAGGCGAGGACCCCAAAAATATTTTAATCTTGCCTCTGCTGTAGATAAAACAGTTTGGCTAACACCTCCCCACACTGACTCATTACCTCGCTCTACTTTTTGTCTCTCAGCCTGGCTTGCTTCTGATGCTAGAGCCAGGCTGGGAGAAAAATGCTTCATACACCAGAACATTGAAGAGTAAAGTGCAGGAAAGGCAACTTTAGCTCCCGTCACCTGAAACCTGCTTTAGTTTAAAAACAGCCCCCATTTTTTAGGTGAATGGGCAGATTCATAATGAGAATAGACACCCCTCCCCCCATTATCTGTGCCCACTTGCTTTTCTGGGTTGCCAAAATCGGGCTCTGCCTATTCTGCTAGCAAGGAGTCAATTAATGATAAAATGCTTCGGTTATCCCTGATCATTTAATTCCAATCAGATGGAGAAGAAAAGATGCAGCCACAAACAGGTTTACCATAGAAACAAATAAGGGCTGGAATCCAGCCAGACCTTTCTGCAGGTGGTGGGATTTCCACCTGCAGAGTGTGACTTTCTTGTCTCCCTCTCCCACTTCAGCCCCAAATGCCTTCACAAATGCTGTTCCTGGGGATCTCCTGACCTCCAGAAGCAACATTTTGGGGGGATTTAAGGCTGCAGCAGGAAGGGGGGAGTTGGAAAGTTGTGCTCTACAGGTGGAAACATTTGGCTGGATTCAAGCTAGAAATAAATACCATATATCGTAAATGAAATAAACACAGATAATGATGTTATAGAAAAAGTTTAAAACTAAAGCAAACTAAAGAAGTGTCTCTCTGTGTGTGTTTAGTTCCCAGCATGAATACTTGTAAGGCTGTGGTTAGGCTCAATGAACTTATTTTTTCTTCCAGTACTGTATTCCCATTATTCTATGAAATCTTTTGAAAACTGGTTCATGGCCAGCCTGGGGGATTCTATTGTTAATATTATTTATTCACATTCAAATACAGATCTCCCAGCTACAGAGACCAGTTCTGTAATTAGGATTGCCTCAGCCAAGGAACCCAGTAGCTAAGCCCCACAGCTCAGCATGAGCAGAGAGGCAGGGTGGCTCAGAACCCTAAGTCCATCTAACACCCAAACCCCAGCAGGGAAGAGAAGCCACATTCAGAAGTTCACATTCAGGAAGGTATAAAACGTGAGTCCTCACTCAGCCAAGGCACCCAGTAGCTAAAGCCCTCTGTTCGGCCTGAGTAAAGAGACGGGATGGCTAAGAGCCCTGGGTCCACCTAATTTATTTATTTATTTATTTATTTCAGCTTACTACCCCTCTCTAACCCCCTAAGGGGTCTCTGAGCAGCTACAGTTACTCATTTATCCCTAATCTATGGCCACAATTATTAGGGGTGGGGACAAGCCCTACCGGCACCCATTGGAGGGGTTTTTCTCCCAGGTCGGCTACGTCGACTCCGGCGTCACTCGGCTTCTGACTCCTTTCTGGCGGTCTTTCAGTGGCGGATCGGTCGGGCCCTTCTGTCATGCGACATGCTCCGGCGCAGCCTTGGCTCAGTCCTCGCAGCTCCGCCCCGTCTGCGCCGTCCACGCTCGCGTGTTGTCCTGGCTCCGCCTCTCCGCCGATGTCTGTTCCTCCTCCGATGTACCCGGATGCCATCTTCGCTGCTCACCACTTGCTGCTTTCGCCGTCCACTGGGCTCTGACACTCCAACGGCCCCCACAATGGGGGAGGGTGCCCCCTACCTTCTAAGGTAGGTTCCCATTTATCTACTTGCGCATTTTTTTTGATGTTAGTTGGCGCTTTCGAACCACTGGGTTAGCGGGAGCTGGGACAAGTGCCAGGTGCTCACTCTGGCCTCGGCGGGTTTCAAACAGCTGTAACAGCTGTTCGTGGATGTTATTATTAGCAGGCGTTTAACCGCCTGCGCCACTGCTCCCAACACCCAAACCTCAGCAGGGGAGAGGTGTTCACAATCAGAAATAAATGATGACTGTGCTCTGCTTTTAACAAGTTACTCACCTTCCCCGCCTCACTGTCTAACTGTCAACCTCCAACAGAGGAGAGGCTGTGGAGTTGAGCTGATATATAACATACTGATCCCATAGAGCAGAATGGGAACCCTGTTATTGGCAGCCAGCAGTGCCTTTTAAGTTTTGGAAGGCTCCTATTGGTGTTTCTAAGGCTGGAGAATTCCAATTCCCTTGTTGCTTTGGAGTTTTGTAAACTGTTTAATTGAGTGGAGACAGTCTGTCTGGAAATATATGCATTCATGAACTGCCACAAACAGCACCAAAGTTCATGCTGGTTGCCCTTCCATGAACATCACTTCGCAGAACATGAATCAGTCAAAATTTGTGACAAACTTTACTTCATGAGCCATCTAATAATAAAGACTGCTTTTCTTCATGGATAAATAAATAAATAAAAAATTACATGGAACAGCCACCAGATTTGAACAATCCATAGACAAGCAACTTGTGTGTAAACTGCAAAGAGCATCTATGGGACGGAACAGGTTGCAAAATGTTGGAATAAGAACTTTCATCAGATGCTAACTAAGAAAGGATTTGAGCAAGGCAAGGCAGAACATTGCCCATACTCAAGATAAAGAGACAACAAATGGACTTACATTCTAGCTTATGTGGATGACCTGATTTTATACTATCAAGACAAGGAGGACTGTGATGAAATAATTCAACATCCAGAAGTAGAAGTGAAACAATTAGGAAATATCAACTACTATTCGAGAGGAAGATGGAAGCTACCTTTTCAACTAGAAGCAGAAAAACTTGAATTTATGTACTACATGAATATGAAAGGAGCTAAATCAGCAAGCACTCCTATGGAAATGAACTATCTGAACCAGCAAGGAAGTAGTGAACTTCTGCCTGACAACAAAAAATACAGAGAAACAATTGGAAGATTGCTGTACACAAGCACATTGACGTGTCCTGATATCACAGCAGCTGTAGGCATGTTATGCAGAAAGATGGAATCACCACACAAAAGGTACTGGAATGCAGTCAAAAGACTTGCAAAGTACCTGAATGACATTGCACATCTGAGACTAAAGCTGCCAACATGTGACAATCCCAGACTGGTGGGATACATGGGTGCAGTCTGGGCAGGAGATACTACAGACAGAAAGTCAACCCGTGGACATGTATTTTTCTATGGCAGTGGAACAGTCAGCTGGAACAGCTGGAACAGCAGGAAGCAAGAAACTGCAGCTGTATTTTCAACCGCAGACAACTGCAATGGATACTGCAACTAATGTAAGACTTCGGGATAGAGGAACCCAAACCAGTACAGCTCTTTGAAGACAACCAAGGATGCATAAAACTTGCACAGTCGGAGAAGATCAGCTCAAGAACTAAACACATGGATGTGAAGCATTACATGAAAAAAGGAGGTTTTTTAAAAAAAGTTGGAATACGGTCCTACTGATGAAATGATTGCAGACACACTCACCAAGCCACTTTTTTTTGGGCCCCCCGGAGGGGATTTTTTAATTGCATTTTATATATAGACTACAAACTACAATGGAAAAAGGGAGGGGTACTACATTTAGGGAGAAAGTAAAAATAACCACTACTATACCATCCCTTTAAATGCTACATTCTATGAACTTAGTCAGTCATGCTTTTATAACTTTTAAATCTTAAGTTTAACTGTTAGGAAAGATTCGCTCAGCATCTCCATGTTAAAATATCTTATTTCTCAGAGTTCCATTCAGAGTCTTTCAACCTTCATTTCTTCTTGTCTTGTCTCTTCTGCAGTTTGTAAGGACTTTTAGGAGCCGCTGCACCTTTCTCCGACAGAGAGTCCTCTCCAGAGGACCCCGAGTCCAGCTCGCCACTGGACTTACTGTCCTTTTCTTCTTTATCCACCTCCTCTGGCTCACCCCACTGTGCTCTCAAAAAGTCTTGTGCTTTTGCCACAATCTTTTCTTTCTTTTCCTGGAGTTTAAAGGGCTCCACCTTTATACTTTAAAGGTATAACCACCTATAGCCAATTGCGGTGGTTTGAAGAAAAAGGATTAAATCTTTATACTTCTTTCTCCGTTGTCTTATTTCAAATGGAATATATTTCAAAATCTGAATAGTCTTGTCCTCAATTCTCAAAGGTGTCCCCG
>NW_015161424.1:751033-787337 GCF_001447785.1 Gekko japonicus
CTTTTCTCTTCCGCAGTTTGTATGGACTTCTAGGAGCCGCTGCACCTTTCTCCAACAGAGTCCTCTCCAGAGGACCCCGGGTCCAACTCGCCACTGGACTTACTGTCCTTTTCTTCTTTATCCACCTCCTCTGGCTCACCCCACTGTGCTCTCAAAAAGTCTCAGGATTTTAAGTGTATCGTTGATTTGTGTCTGCTGGGTAGATATGCATTGATTCATTTTTGACAGCTGCTCTTGAAGATTAGTCATCTGCTCCAGCAGGGGGCGCAGGGACTCTGCCATTGTTTTAGCCAACTCGGTGGTTCCTTCCAGTCTTGGACTCTCAGCTCCTTTTGTTTTTAAAAGCTTCTCCTTCTCCGTCCTCTTCCCCGCCATCTTTTTCAATTGTTTACTTTTGCCCAACTTTTAAAAGTCTCTGAATTTGCCCTCCACTGCTCATGTGTGCCTTGGTAAGTCTTTCCAGCAGTTTTTTAACCGCTTTGCTTCTGCTCCCCCCCGATCTTGCTTAGAGTTTGTGCGCCTGGGAGGGGCCCCTCCCCCGCTCGCTTTGCCCTCTAGTCCGTGTGGTTTTGGGAGAGCTTTCTTTTTAGTTTATCAAATCACTTCCATCTGACTCACATTCATTATTGGCCATCCAACCTCTTTTACTTTCGTTTTCCACCACTCGATCTCCTGCGCTTGTCCCGGCCAGCTTTACTAATTCCAGATGGACACAGACGGAGGGACCATGGGAATGGAGAAGCGCCTCGATTCCCCAGCATCGTGCTGGGGAAGAGGCAACCTCTCAGAAGTCCCTTGGCCAGGAGGCTTTCGCCAGTCTCCTGGGGGGAGTGCAATACATGGCTCCCCCTCCTTTCCACCTGTGTGCAGTTTCACCCCCGGGAGGTCCTGGAGGTGCGGCTGCTCAGCGTGCAGCCATCCACCAGAAGTCCACCAAGCCACTTTCTTGAGAAAAGTTTGGAAGTCTACATAAGAAGATGACTCTTGTGAACTTTGTACACTAGACCTTGGGAAGGGGTGTTGAAAAAGGCAATGTCTGCTCTACAAGGAAGAAGAGAAGAAGACCCTGAAGAGGGCAGCAAGAAGACAATTAGATAGGGTAGTGAGGTCAGCTCCATCTCTCCTTTAAGTGTCATTCCTTGTCTGTCTCCAGATTACTACTCTTAGGGCAATTTCCTCCTTCTCGGAAGTTCCACAATTAGTCTCTCCCTCTCTCTCAGCTAGAGATGTAGTTATGACCCTCTACATGCCTTTCCTCTTTACTATCAAGTATGTTGGTTCCTAAATAAACTTTTATTTACTCTTTAATCAGGTTGTGCACCATTGCTGTGTTAATTACTCTGCCAACAGGGCCCTGATCTCTTCTGGGAGCTTGTTCAACCAGAATGGAGCCACCACCAAGAAAGCCCTGGCCCTGGTTGTAGCCAGCCTGGCCTCCTTGAGACCTGGAAGGGCCAGTCGGTTCTAAGATCCTGATCACAGTGCCCTCTGGGGAACATGTGGGGAAAGGCAGTCCCTCAGGTATGTAGGCCCCTGACCACAAAGGGCTTTAAAGGTAAGAACCAGCACCTTGAAATGGATCCGGTATGCTATTGGCAGCCAGTGCAATGCTTTTAGCACAGGCTAGATGTGCTCCCACACAGGCTCCCATCAAGAGCCTGGCTGCAGCATTTTGCACCAGCTGCAGCTTCCGGATTTGAGATCCCCATCCTGCTGTGGAAGCTCACTAGGTGATTTTGGACCAGTCACATACTTTCAGCCTAACCTACCTCATGGGGTAGTTGTGTGGATACAAAGGAGGAGAGAATAATGTAAACTGTTTTAGTCCCCATTGTGGAGAAAGACCATAGTTTTCCTCACTAGAAGCTGCAGGGGGAAAGGAGATAGAAAGCTGAAGACAGAGAGGCAGATAAAGGTAGGTTGGCTGTTGTGTGGGAAGGAGATACAGATGTCAACTCTAGGTTGGGAAATTCCTGGATATTTGAAGGGTGGAGCCTGGGGATGGTGGGAGTGAGGCAGGGAGGGATTTCATACAGATATAATGCCATAGATGCCACCCTCCAAAGCAGTAATTCCCTCCAGGGGAACTAATGTTGCCAACTTCCAGGTGAGCGCTGGAGATCTCCTGGAATCACAACTGATCTCCAGATGGCAGAGATCAGTTTCCCCAGAGAAAATGGCTGCTTTCAAGGGTGGAGTTTATGGTATTATACCCTGCTGAGGTCATTTCCAAGCTCAAACCTCATCCTCCCAAGGCTCTACCCTAAAATCTCCAGGAATTTCCCAACATGGAGCTGGCAACCATAAGAAGAATTGAACTTTGTATTTGGACAATCCACTGTGATTCCTAGAGAGTGGCTGCTGCTACTGCTGCTGTGGGGGGAGAGGAAGTAGGTAGGAGGCCAGGAAAGTGACAGGGGCAGAAAGAGTGATGGGGTGGGGGAAGAAAGGAAGTGACAGGCTGGGGGGGGAGATAGAGAGTAAGAAAAGGGGTGGCAGGAGGAGAAAGAGGAGTAGGGGGAGAGGGAAAGAAGCAGAGGTGGGGGGAATGGAATAGCCACTCTTGCAAGTTCTTTGCTGGTCCCCACCAATGTTCCCTTTAAGCTGTGGAGTCTTGTGAGCAAAAATCCTACTTTGTGAGCAACTGGCATTAAAGATGTGAGCACATGATTTGGCTACTGCATCAATTAGTTTGCTCTGGAGCCATCCTTCCTGAGCGAAGACAAAAATGTGTGAGCCGGAGTCTAAAAAACTGTGAGCTAGCTCACACTAACTTAGCTTAGAGGGAACACTGGTCCCCACTGGTTGATTCTTAATCTTACAAATACAAGTGACTTCCACATTCCTTTCTGTTAGAAAAACAAATGCACGGATGTTTCCCATTGTTCATATGGAAAATTTCAATCTTTACAGATGAAGACTGTGAAGGAACAAAATGTACAAGGCTTCATGGGGACTTTTGGAGTTTTTAGAACATGGCTAGTGTGTGAATATAATTTCTGTTGGTTATAGTTAACTGACTTCCATGTAATAGAACTAGAATTCAGGTGCCAACTCTGTCTACTGAATGAAACAGAGACAAATGGATCCAGGCTAAGGTCTCCAGCAACATAGTAACATTTAAAAAAAATTTTTCTGCTGCAAACTCAGAATGATCAAATTACCTTTCTGGTCTATGACTGTGTTAAAAGGCAGCTCATGGTTTGTCACTAATGGTTAGAGTTGAAAAAGGGTAGTGAAGCCCTGAATGCTCAGTTCTGTTTCTTGTGGACATACTAATATCTTACTTAGAACAGAGGGTCATGATGTCATGTACAGGCAGAGTATCAGTGGTCATTCCAAGTGACTTGAGGGATATAATGCACTCAATTAAAGGGTTTTTTTTAGAAGAAGTGTATTATTGTTTTTAAAACACTGCCCAAATTCTCAGCAACATGCATTTAAAGTGGAGAAAATGCCTTTTGGCATCAGATTGACATGCAGAACTTGTGGTACCTTAGTGCTTCATGGTCAGCATTCTTTAAAAATCCCAGGATTGATTTTTCTCCCTTTTCTGGATGGTACATTAATTTTTTAGTGGAGGCTTATCGCTCCAAGTCAGGAACTTACAAAAGCTAGAGTTACCAGCAAAATGCAATATATAACACTTGGTTTTGGTTCATTACATCCATCTTCCTTTGTATTAAGTAGAAGGAAAATACACTGGAGAGATAGGGAAATATTCCTAAAGCATTACGCATCTGTGCAGTTGGTTCTTATAATACCACATAAAGTTTTCATTGGGGGTAGTTGGCTTTAAACAATTTAACACTCCCCCCCCCCATAATCCAAGCAAAAAATCAGTTGCAGCAAAGTCCTGTGGGTATCACAGTGGCTTAAGGTCTCAGTTTTAAGCATGTATTTCCTGGAGTAAGCCCCAATGAATAACATGGTGTTATCTCTCAGTTCTTTCAAATCTTCCTCCATACCCAACTTTTTGGCCATGTCTTTTATAGCATGCCCCCTTTCCTGTACTCTAAGCTCATGTAACCAGAATTCTTCCCCTTTTTATCTCTGCCTCCACTGCCCTTCTCTCCCTTTGCTATCTTCCTTGTATCAAATGTTAGATTGTGGCCTCCTCAAAGTGTGGACCTTCTCCTCTTTTAAGTGCCAAGCTCTTCGACAGGTATATGAATGAATAATAATACCCAAAAGTATTTAACAATTTCCATTATTTTGTGTTCTTGTAAGTTTAATGATTAATTTTTGAGTTAATTTTTAAGAAAAAAAGGTTCTTATACAGTGTTCCCTCTCCTTAAATTATAGGCATCCATGCTTCCTAGTGGTAGTCTACCTGAGTACCTTGAAAGAATGGGTAGTCTGTTTGAGTCTATGGCAATCAGAATTGGAGCGTAGACAGTAAATATTATATGTCTCTGTAAGGTAAAAGGTAAAGGTTCCCTTGCTCGAAAGCCAGTCGAATCCGACTCTAGGGTTGCGGTGCTCATCTCCGTTTCAAAGCCGAAGAGCCAGCGCTGTCCGAAGACGTTTCCGTGGTCATGTGGCCAGCATGACTAAACACCAAGGCGCACGGAACTCTGTTACCTTCCCACCAAAGTGGTCCCTATTTATCTACTTGCAATTTCTTGCTTTCGAACTGCTAGGTTGGCAGGAGCTGGAACTAGAGACAGGAGCTCACCCTGTCTTGCGGCACCCGGGTCTTGAACCGCTGAACTACTGACCTTCCACAGCCTGCAGTTCAGCGTCTTAACCACTTGAGCCACCGCAGCTTCATATGTCTCTGTAAGAACATTTAAATGGTAATACTCAGGCAATTACTTTCCTTTCAAGATCATTAAACACAAATCTGACTTGTATTTTAATCAGACTGCCAATGTATTTAATGGAAGCAGTAAAGGGTAAGTCCCCCCCCCCAATGGATGAATGTTTATATTATTATCCATTCCGAGAGACGGCATTAGGTGGGATCTAATTCTCACGTGTGGTGTCTTAATCCATTTCCCCTTAGATCCGTTTTCCCCCAAAGTCACCAGCATTCACAGTACTTAAGGTCCAGAGTTACCCACGATCGCCTTGATGAAATGAGAAAGCAAAACGGCCAACTCTCTGACAATCATGTTCAGTTTTCAGTTAAATTGTGCTATTTGTATTTTCCTTTTTTTGTTGCAAATGTGAGGCATTGATTCACAGAAGTTATTGGTGGCCCAAGATGTTGAACTTCTCCCCAGCACAAGGGAACATTTTTTCTTTACAGATACTCAGATACCACAAATGGGAGCCCTAACACTTCCACTCTAACTGTGGCATTAGCCAAAGCTGCTATCAAAGGTTTTGATTAATGAAAAGTCTGTTAGGCTATGATCACACGCACAGTTAGCCCCAACACAGGTGCAAATGCTGGGCGGATTTAAAGGGCGCCATCAGACATGAACATCTGGGAAGCACCCCACACCCATCGGCAACTCGTTCTGCTCCACCGCAGAAGCGGAGTAAAAAGACACCAGGGAAAATCTAGTAGTAAATGGGTTGCGATGGGCCATGGATGGACTTTCCCATATCTGGTCACTCCAGTGCTCTTTCATGGTGTCGGAATGGTCTAATCAGGCCATCCTGACTCTGTGCTGTTGTTTTCCCCCCTCTTCTCATCATCGCAAACTCCATAGGGAGCCCTCAGTTTGGAGATGCAATTCATCGATTCCTCATTTAAGCGCACTGGAAACAAACAGCAAAAAAACCAACAACCCCTGACTCACCCACGGTTGCGTCTGATGATGCAGTGGCAGGCTGTGTCCACAGCTTCCAAGGACGGTGTGATCGCACAACTGCGGGTCAAATTCCTCCGGAGGGAATAGTCTCACTTCCCCCCCCCCCCCGCTTTATCTCATGCATGTGACCGCACCTTTAGAAGTTTGGCTGTGTATGTTCAAGATATGGGGTTGTGCACATGGTTATTAAAAATAGCCATGCAATAAGAGTTTTCACATGATCATATTTTATCTGAGAGCAGTGTTTCAGCTGAGATACGTGTTCTGTTTTCAACAATCTTTAAAACTATGTAACACTTTAAGGAAATCATTCATACAGCAACGTGGTGCTTTGTTATCAGTTCAGCACACAGTTTCTACAAATCCAGTCATATGAAAGTGGTTTTAGTCTCAATTCCTAGTACTTCACTTCTGAACTTATTTACATGGATGTAGTAGAAAGGTGACTTATGGTAAGAATACCACACAGTCCCTGATTATTTAGGGCAACTCCACTGATTGTAATTGCTGTGGAAAACACTGGTGTTTCTTACAGCAAACTTATGGCAAGAATATATTATTAATGAATGTATCTTTAAACACTTGCGTACGTACATTTGGGATGCAACTGAATGTACAAACCATGTTTACTCGAAAATAATGTGCTTGAGCTGATGTTGATTAATAATCTGTGGAGTTTATCCGATCCTCATGACTTTCTGAGATGTAAATGATACTGCTGCAATTACATGATGAACATGAATGCATAAATTCACTATGACTTTTACATATGCATTAAGCTTGCTGCCTATCCATCTATCCATCTGAAAATAATTTGTAATTGGCAAACAAAAGTCTACCTATGTTATTCCAGGTGAATACAGTAGCCTTATCAGTTACTGAATGGGCACAAGCTCATTTCATTCACTCTGAGTGAAGAACAGATCATGCTTTCCAAGCAAACAGTGTAAGTTATGACAATTCAGCTCATGCTGATCTCAACTTCAGTCTAGTCCTACATAATTGTTTTCTGATATGTGGCTTATTGAACGTCGTGGCTTCCAGGTGTTACTTAGCAGGTTTTGGGAAGGCCTGTGTCTGCCCACAACCCTGGGGAATTACTGTATTTGTCAGAGCAGACAATACTGAGTTACATTGACTGAACTGTCTAACATACGTTCTTATTTATGCAACAACTTTGTGTGTTATTACCTCACCTTGGTGGCTATTGTTATTCCTCAGTCACTGTGATTCTGATCAAAGTCCCTATCAAGGTGATGTGCTTAGGAACCATAGTCAATTAGCCTCCTATGTTTTCACTTTGTCAGAGTGCAACTCAACTTAGGTTACCTTGAGCTACTGTTGGTTTTCTAGGGTATGTCATAAGTTCGCCCTGGGTTTATGTGTTCTTATATGCATGCATGGAAAGCGTGCTCATATTTGTTATGCCACTATCCCAAGATACAGTCCAGCCTCCCACATTACCTCTGGCTTGGGGAACCCTGGCAAAGGCTGCCTCTGAGTTAGTACAAAAGGGCAGAGTTTCCCAATGATTGTGCATGTCCATGTACAAGCATGTCAGTGTTAGTGAGCAATCTAAGGTCCATGTGAGAAGGAACTGAATCACAGTTTGCTTTCTTAATAGGATGGGACTTTATTACTAGAGATTAAGCTAAAGGACAGAAAATAGCTATCATGCCTATTGGTTATAGGTCTAATGAAAAGAACAGAAACATAAGTCTAACCTAAACTTCACTATACAGAAGAATTATGTCCAACATCTCTCCTGGATGTCTGTGGAACAAATGCATGTCCTGACTGTTGGCAGAATAATTAAAATATCAATAGTGCACAACCTGTAGATAGAGGTTTATTTAGGAATTAATATACTTGATAGAAAAGAGAAGAGACAGAGATAGGTTCCTAACTACATCTGTAGCCGAGAGAGAGGGGAGACTGAGTCTAGCACTTCCAAGAAGAAGGGGGGAACTGCTCTAAGAGTAGCAATCTGGAGACAGACAAGGAAAGACACTTTTTTGTCAGAGTATGAAGATATGAGGTGTCAGATTCTGTTCATCTAAGTGACAGCTAAGTGACAGCTGACAGTCCTTCAGGTCAGCAGTATTAGCTGGTGCAAACCGGTTCTGACTTGCTTGGAGATAGCAGTATCAGAATGACTCAGCAGAGGGTTCTGATTGGCTGATGTAAATATATAAGTGTTCATTGTACAGTCCACTTTTTCTTCTGTGATATACTGGTGTATGGCGAAGCACCTTGTCGGTTGGTTTGTTGACTGGTGTATACCTGCACTGCTTAACAGGACTTTTGTAAATAAAACCTTGTAAATATTCCTACCCACCAAACTGCTGTGGACATTGGACTCTGTTGGGGCTTGGCTCTGCACTACATGCGACTCTGCTCTGGTGTTAACCCACCAGCCACTAACACCACACCCCCTAACATTCCCCCCCCACTTATATTTCTTTCAGTTTTTCTGTATGCATTACAACATACATATATACACATCTATATACAACCAAACATCAAATTTTCGGAGTCTTACACTTATCCATTTAATATCTTAGTTTTTCCTTAACCATTTATTAAATTTTTCCCATCTGTTTTTAAATATCACTTCATCCTTATTTTGTAATATTGTAGTCAGTTTATCTATTTCAACCACTTCCTGTATTTTATAAATTAATTCTCTCTTGGAGGGTACCCCCCTTGTTTCCAATATTTGGCAAATAAAATACGGGCTGCTGAAATTATATAAACCATTACATATTTTTCTTCCTTTTTAAACTTATCCGGTAAAATATTTAGCAAGAATAGTTCTGTCAAGAAGGGTATTTCTATTCCTAAAATATTTACTAGTAATTTATGTACTTTATGCCAGTATCTTTGAGTCATGGCACACCTCCACCACACATGGTAGAAAGTGCCCACATTATGTTTGCATTTCCAACAATTTTTTGACATAGTAGGATAATATTTTGCCAATTTTCCGGTGACCAGTGCCACCGGTGAAACATTTTATATACATTCTCCTTATACGGTATAGATCTTAAATATTTCGAAGCTTTCCATACTTTAGACCAACCCTCTGTATCTATAGTATAGCCAAAGTCTTGCATCCACGTAATCATGACACTCTTCACTTCTTCGTCCAGTTCATAATCCACCAACAATAATTTATACACTTTCTGTATTAATTTATCATTTGTAGATAGTCATAGCTTATCTAAATCCGTTTTTCCACAGTAAAATCCTTTCTTTTTATCTTTTTCAAATCTTGATTTTAACTGCATATTTTCCCACCACGTTAATTTTATATTTTGCTTCTCTAAATTCTCCTGCGTTATTAGGTTGTCATCATTGTCCAGTAGTGTTTCATAACTTATCATTTTCGTAGTTGTCATTAAAGATGGTTTTATAAAAGCTTCTAATTGTTGCAATTATGGATGCAAATATTTTATAATCAGCATTAAGCAGAGATATAGGCCTGTAATTTTTAACCTCTTTTGCATCTGTATTTGGTTTGTGAATTAGGGTGATCAGAGCTTCATTCCAAGATTTTGGCATTACCCCCCCAAGTGCTATTTCATGTAGAACTTCCTTAAATGGGAGTATTATTTGATCTTCAAATTTTTGGTATATCTCTATTGGAATATTATCAGGTCCTGGCGCTTTGTTTCTTTTATGTTTCTTGATTGCTTCGGTTATTTCAAAACATTATATAGTCCATCTCATGTACTTTTTCTTCTGTATTAGTACAATCCTTGGCTATTTTCCTTATTTCTTGTCTATTATCGTTAATTTTTTGCACACCACACATTTTTTCCTCCAACATTGACTCTCCCCCGCTCCTATCAGAGGAATCCAACTTCCAACATTTGGACAAAGCATTTGGACCAAGACTAACAAATGTTTCAACCTTTTAATCCCTCCTGCCTCTCCCAATCCAGATTTAAAGAATTGCCCCCACATGGGAAGGTGCACCCCAGTCTTCTCCAATCAATCTAGAGTGCACACTTCGTATGTCTCCATACCCAGATCATGTTTTACATCAGGTCCATCTTGCCTTCAATGGCAGGGAGGCAAATGGTTATCTTTGTGGAAATACATCTTCTGACCCCTTTGTGTATTTTATGGCTTTCTTCCCTGAAAAAATAAATGGCTTTCAGGCTCCCAGGAACTCCCCAATGTACTTCAAAGTACCTTACATTTCCAAAATGTAATAGGGTACATACTGTCACTGTCACGAACTTCTTACAGTGGGTAGCAAACTTGTGGAACTCACAGCAATGAGATGTGGTGATGTCCACTGGCCCTGATGGCTTTAAAAAGGAGTTGGAGATATTTATATTTATTAATTTATTTATTGCATTTTTACCCCGCCCTCCTCACGAACGGGCTCAGGGCAGCTTACACGGGGGCACAAGCCCATACATAAAAACAATATAAAACATTAAAAGCTATTAAATCACAACAAAGACAAATAAAGTGCTCCATACTGCAAGATGGTCTCTGAAAATGGTATCGATAATTTCATTAGGGCGAAATTGTCCTGTCGATGGTCCAAGCCAGACCAGCAGCATCAGTGCCATGCAGAATATGGCAGTTCTTCCGGGAACCACTCCCAACCCCATTGTTCCAATGATGGTGGGTGGCAGCCCCTATATAAAAGCCTGGCAGAAAAGCTCCGTCTTGCAGGCCCTGCGGAACTGCATAAGGTTCCGCAGGGCCCTGATCTCCTCCGGGAGCTCATTCCACCAGGTGGGGGCCGCCACTGAGAAGGATCTGGCCAGGATCTGGCCCTGGTTGCAGCAAGCCTGGAATCACTAGGCAGTGTTGTGTCCCAGACCGAAGTGCTCTTGGGGGTATATGTGGGGAAAGGTCCCTCAGGTAGGTCGGACCCTGGCCATATAGGGCTTTAAAGGTAAAAACCAGCACTTTGAAGCAGATTCGGTACACTATTGGCAGCCAGTGCAGCGCTTTGAACCCAGGCTGGATGTGCTCCCACTTGGGGAGACCCATCAACAGCCTGGCCGCCGCATTCTGCACTAGCTGCAGCTTCTGGATCTGCAACAAAGGCAGCCCCATGTAGAGAGCATTACAGTAGTCCAGCCTTGAGGTGACCGTCACATGGATCACTGTAGCCAGGTCACCACGGTCAAGGAAGGGAACCAACTGCTGAGCCTGCCTAAGATAGTAAAATGCAGATCTGGCAGTAGCTGCCACCTGGGCCTCCATGGTTAAGGAGGGATCCAGGAGCACTCCCAAACCCCTAACCTCTGACACTGGCACCAACGGCACCCCATCAAAGGTCAGGAGAGGGATCTCCAACCCCAAACCATGCCGACTCAGGCACAGGACCTCTGTCTTCGCTGGGCTTAATTTCAGTCGGCTCAGCCTGAGCCACCCAGCCACGGCCTGTAACGCCTGGTTCAGATCTTCTGGGTCAGAGCCTGACTGGCCACCCAACATCAGATAGAGCTGGGTGTCATCTGCATATTGATGACAACCCAGCCCATAACTCCTGGCAATCTGGGCGAGGGGGCACATGTAGATGTTAAAAAACATCGGGGAAAGCACTGCCCCCTGAGGCACACCACACTCAAGTGGGTGTCTCTGGGACTGCTGTTCCCCTATCGCCACCCTCTGTTTTATGGAAAACAAGTTTACTGTTGCTTATTAGCCATAATAGCCAAATGGAATTTTTGGGTTCAGAGGCAGAATGCTTCTGACTATCAAATGCTAGGGAATAATCAGCAACTGAAAGCTTCTGTCTATGGGACTTGCTTGTGGGCTTCCCAGTGGTATCTGACTAGCCACTGTTGGAAAGAGTATGCTGACCTAGATGGACCATCGGCCCGATCCAGCATGGCTTTTCTTTTATGTTCTTAGGTTATGTTGTTATGTAATCCATACAAACCCCTGTAAAGTAGGTCAGTATTATTATTGTCATATTGGTGGGTGTGAGATTGCCCAAGTCTGTCTACTCCTAGCTCAGATTATATTCTGCCTCCCCCATCTCTCTTTTCTGCATGGATCACAGCTTCCTACCACACCTGTTAGGTGCATCTGTCTTGCCACATTTTGAATAGGGGTTAAATGTGGTATATGGTTAGAATGTCAGACTAGGATTTAGGAGATCTGGATTCAAATCCTCACAGTGCCATGAAACTTCTTAGTTGACTGAGTCAGCCACACTGTCTTAGCCTAACCTACCTCACAGGGTTGTTGGGAAGATAAAATGGGAAAGGGAGATCCATGCAAATCTTTCTGAGCTCCTTGGAGAACTAAGGTGCAATGTCCTCAATAGATACCATGCAAATAGAACTGAACTGTGTGGTTAATATCCCAAACAGAGGTCATGATAACCTTTACTTTTGTGTACTGGAATTATGGGCATACATATTATTCAACATTACACCCACTTTTGAATGTCTGGTTACTTTGCAAGTGAGATGTGTGTATCAGATGACTGAGGAATGAAGCTGTGTTCTCCAAGTAAAAGTGATATTGGGCAAAAGTGTCATTCAAACATGGTCAATCCATAACAGAGACAAAAAAAAAATGAATCAGGCTGTCTTTTAGTCTTATGCTAGATTGTAGTGCTTGTGGAGTATCTGATACCCTTACATAACATGCATCAGTTTCAGTTCCATAAATCAGTTGTCAGTGATCAATTACTGTCATATATTGAAGTCAAATATCAGATACTATTTGATGCCAAATACAGATGTTGAACATTGCATATTTACTGAAGATATGAATATTCATTGAATATTTGCTTAGCATTCCACTAAAATTTGCAGGGCAGAATTATTGAAAGTGGTTTTGCTCTGTTCTGGACATCTGAATGTTACCTGTGAGTGGCAATATAATTCTGTCTATCTAATCCTGTGTACAGATGGCTGCCTGCTACAAATAATTATCAGAATCTTGAAGTTCTTTCTTCTAGTCATGCACACTTTAACTGGTATGATTATACCATATTTAAGCCTGGAAAAAAGACACAGTTCTCCTGTTGTGTGCAATTGATAATATGTCCTTTGTAAACAGGAATATCTCTTTATAGGTTAATTCAGTTCTTCCAGTGCAACCATATGCAGAGTTGCTCCACTCTAAATCCATTCAAATCACTGGGCTTAGGTTAGAGTAACTCTGCGTAGGAATGAATTGTAGGAGTAACAAAAATCTCACCCAAGTCCAAAAAAGATGCAGCAGGAAAGAAATCATTTCTGATAAGATAGCAAAAATCTTACCTAGAATCCTCTTTATATGCATATTTGGACAGAGGGAGGGAGGGAGAGAAATGCAGCTGAAGGTAATAATATGTTTTGATGGACTGTAAACTTTTCTTATCAAGGTGATAAGAAGATTAGTCAAGATACATACCTCTTCCTTATCAGTGAATGGATTGATAGACAGATGGTCAAAGAGATGACAATACAGTATGTAATGGAAAGACCCTATCTACTGCTAGTATGTATGGATGTTCATTCAGAGAATAAGTAATCAAGATCTGACCCTTTAACAGAGCTGGTATAACTAACAAAACTGAAATAATTTCTGACATTCAATGTCATTGTTTAGAGTAAACTGTTGTTCTACTTTCAGTTCTCTTGGTAGCGGGAGAGGCAATGAAGTGAGAGAGTGATTCTGCACATAAGTTGCCTGCAGGAACATTATCCAACCAGAAGAGCTTAGCAAATTTCCCACTGAACAAGATTTGTATATTTAAATGATTTCTTAGGTACTTCTCTGCAGGATATGGCCAAAGCAGCTTATAGCACTATATATATATATCTTTTGCCATCACATCACAGCTGATTCATGGTGACCCTGTAGGTTTTTCAAGCCAAGAGATGTTCCAAGGTGGTTTGGCATTGTCTGCCTCGGCATGATGACCCTGGACTTCCGTAGTGGTCCCCCTTCCAAATACTAACCAGGGATGACCATACTTAGCTGCCAAGGTCTGATGAGGTCAGGCTGGCCTGAGCTATCCAGGACACAGAACAATTAAAAACAACAAGCTATCAAAATCAGCAAAATGATTAAGCAGCTGGCTGACACAGCAGCATGAAATACACAGAGAAACTGCCACAAGGGGGTAAGCAGATTGCATCTATCAGTATTTCCATGCACAGGTTCTTAAAGTCTATGTAGGTGTGGGTCCTTTTTACAGGATGCGAAACGTATTGTCAGCAGTTGCACCTGCTGGGCTGATGCACTGGTGGCAGTCGGGGTCACCCTGAACATGAGAGGGAGGGGACAGAGATCCTGGGTTAGCCCACATACTGATAGGCAGCGTGTCTGCCCTGAGGGGAATGGTTGTTGGGGTTTTTTTTGCTCTATTGGGGGGGGGGAGAATAGAGTCAGAGGCTAAAGCTTCACTCCCCACCACAAGAGTAAATATAAATGACATATCAAACCAGATGGGGTAAAGTCAAATCATCTTTCTATGTGAGAAGGAATGTCTGACTCATGACATCTCAATATCAAGTTTAATTTAATCTACAAATCTATTCAACCATTTTTATCGCACCCTTATGAGGCAAATTAGCCTAAGAGGGAACAACTGGCTTAAGGTCACCTGGTGAGCTTCATGTCGGCGTCATTCGAACCTGGGTCTTCCCAGGTATCATCCGAGGCTCCATCTGCACATTACAAAGTCCATGTGTTTGTTGGGGAACAATGCAAGGATTTTGTATCACAGGTTCTCCCAACTGTGAACTAGATCTTTTCTGTCTGAGACTATAGCACACAGGGAGAAGAGACTTTGCCTTCCCTTCCCATGCTATTTTGCATCTGCAAACCACCCCATGGAATGCTACAGGTTCCGTTGTTAAACAAACTAATGTGTGGCCATGTAAGTAACACGATTTTTACAACAGCGCCAGTAGCGGCTCCATGGGGCAGTTTAAGGACGTGAAAACAGCATGTGTGGGGAGGAGCCAAAGTTGCTTTCCCGTGCATGCTGTGGTCACAAACAGAAAAGGGCTGGTGTGCATTTTGGAGGCACAAAACTATCATCATGTGTTGTTCCCCAACAAGGACTTTGTAATGTGTAGATTGAGCCTGATGTTCCAACCACAGCATCACATTTGGCTTACCATGGCCAGATAACGCAGGGAGGAGGCGTGGCTATTAGCGCAGTCGCAATTTGAGCTGCTGCAATACGATCAGACGCAACGGCGGCAAACCACGTTGTTTTCATTGGCCCGTGGTTCTTGCAGCGCTTCAACAGGACAAAAGGAGCATGCTGGGGGCAATCAGACGGAGACAGTCCGTCTGTGGCCCGTGGAAAAGCGTTTGCTAGTAGCTCGTGGGCGGTACTTTTTAACTCCGGATCTTCGGTGGTAAGCTACGAGCTGGGGACAGGCGGGTGACACTTCCCAGACGTTTCCGTATGTTGGCACCCGTTTAATCTGCCTGGCAGTCGTGCCTCTCCTGAGGCAAATTCTCCGTGTGACCGGGACCCATAGACACTTATGGAGATCAGTTTCATGTTGTGTATCTTTGTGTATCTTTGTTTTTCCATGTCTTTGGTCTTTGTAGTCTTCTACTCATTTGTGACACCTGAAATAAAAAAGAACATGTTACAGTGGAAGTTACAGTTATAAAATCTCATTCCTGACGCCGCAGTACATTTTCAACACGTTTTGTACAGGTCATAACTTTAATGTAGCACTAATCAAAGCATATTTCTATATGCATGCACACAGTATTAACTGCTAAATCGACATGACTGCGGGTGGCTACTCAAAGTTTTTTCACTCCTACTGCCTTTCTCTTCTTGATCCTCCAAAGTTTCTCCCGGGACACAGAAGTACATGCAGGAAGATATCGAGCCTGAGGATTATGTTACTTATTGTGCCATTAAATCTTGTGCTGGATTTTTACCTGTCTGTCCGTCCATCTGTCAGTCTGTTTGCTGAGTATCTAAAATGATGTACAGGATAAGATAAACAGTCAGCTTTCAGCCCAAAGGAGCTTACCATCTACATTTCAGCTCTTGGGAAAACAGCACAGGGAGTTGGAAAAGGCAGAAGTAACACAGAATGAACCATGCATTTTAAATCAAGAATGAAAGTGAAGTGAATTGTGCCCTGTGGGACCAGCCTCTCCTGTTATGCTGTGCTGTGAAAGCTTCACTCATCTGAGCCAATTCTTCTGAAGGTGCCACCCTGAAAATGGGCAATGCCCATTCATAGGCATTCTCCCTGTTGGCTCCCACCTTGTGGAATGGCCTGCTTGAGGAGATCAGGAAGGTCCCCACACTTCTACCATTTTGCAGAATGTGCCAAACAGAAATGTTAATCAGGACCTTTTAAAAAAGGGATTAGAACTTTAATACAATGTAGCAGCTCAGGAGGTTGTGGTCTATTGGGATTTTTTTTTACTGCGAACGGCCTAAGCTTCGCCCTCAAGTCAATAGACCGCACAGATCCTAAAACGCACCTATTGGGCAGTCAGGATCCGAGAGTTAACCTATGGGAATTGGGGTGCACTGTAAATAATCCTATCACGGGTGTGGGTGTGTGCTTGGGTGTGGTTTAGAATGGGGATTTAAGCAGGCCTCCGGTCCTGCTCTCGTTGTCTGTATCCGAGCTGAGTTACAATAAACTCATGAGCTGATTTCACTGCCTTGTGTCCGAACCCAGTACTTTATAGTCTTCTACTCTTGTAATCCCCATTTTCTGAATTACAGTATGTCACGCCTTAGATCGGTTTTAGCTTTTGTTTCTTTGTTTATCTCTTGTTTTCCAGATCTATAGCACTAGTCCTGTTACATTGAGTCTTGGCTGTCTTATGCTGCCTGACTGAATTGTTTTTTTTTATACTTTGTAATCTGCCTTGAGTCTCAGTGAGGAAAGGCAGACTAGAAATGAAGTAAATAAAATACATAAATCTATCTCACAGGGTTGTCATAAGTGTAAATATTATAAAGATGGTGAAACGCTTTATTAAACAACAATGCTTGTGTATAAATTCAATTAGCACTCAAGGGAGTAGAACTGTAATATAATGAAACAGCTCAGAAAGTGGTTTTTATAAGGAAATTGTGTTGCAGTATTTATTTATTATATTTGATTTCTAGCCCACCCTTCCCTGAACCAGCAAGGCTCAGGGCGGGTTACAACAATACAATAAAAACAATACATACTACTATAGTTAAAACGTAAGTATAACAGTCATTAAAACCAATTTTTTAAATTATTATTTTTATTGAGTATATGTTACAATTTCATACGGATATTCTTTCCAAATATGTTATACTCCTTTTGAAACTAAAAAAACCAAAAAACAAAACCCATTGAGGTGACATATCGCCTGTTTATAACTTAATCCCAATCTTGTTTATACCCTCATCTCTTATTTCCTTTTCTTATTTCTTTTTCTTATTTCCCGCTTATAATACCACCATGCAACTTCCTCTATATCATATTCTATTACATTCTTCTTGTGTCTTCTTCAATACCTAGAAAAGAAAGCTGGACGGGGTTGCCTCCGATACTGGGTGCTGTAGGGAAAATCCAATTTAACATAAATTATTGCTAGACAGTCAGATGGCAATTGATGATACAAGATGACATGTTTGCTCCCAAATAGGTTCCATATATGCACAGAAGTAGATGGTAAATAATACTAAGGAAAGTGGGTGTACAGAAGAGGGTTGCCAGCCCCCAGGTGGGGCCTGGAGATCCCCCGCTTTTACAATTGATCCCTAGCTGACAGAGATCAGCTCCCCTGGAGAAAATGGCTGCTTTGAAGGGTCGACTCTATGGCATTGTACCATGCTGAGGACCCTCCCCTCCCCAAACCCCACCCTCTCCAGATCCACCCCCAAAGTCTCCAGGTATTTTCCAACCCAGACCTCGCAACCCTAGTACAGAAGACAAGCCAGAATAGAATAAGGAAACATGGAGTGGGAGGAGGCCAGTGCAGATAGAACCCTGCTGTCTCAGCCATGGTGGAACATCTCCATTTTACAGGCTCTGCAAAACTGCATTAAGGCCTGCAGGGCCCTGATCTCACTTGGGATAGTATTCCACCAGGCTGGCACCAGAGCCTAGAAGGCTTTGGTTGAGGCTAAGTGGACATCCCTCAGGCCAGGGATCACCAGAAAATGTATACAGAATATAAGGCTCTTTGAGGGACATACAGAGAGATATGGTCCTGAAGGTATGATGGTCCCAGACAGCAAACAGCTTTGAAGGTCAAAACCAAAATCTTAAACTTGATTCGCTATACAACTGGAAGCCAGTGTAGCTGGTGGAGCACCGGTTGTATGTGGACTCTTAATGGTATTCCTGTGAGAACATGTGCCACCGCATTCTGGAGCAGCTGAAGTTGCTGGGTCAGTCTCAAGGGTAGCCCTGCAAATAGTGAGTTATTGTAGTCCCACCTGGAGGTGACCACTGCATGGATCACTGTGGCTAGGTTGTGGGGAGAGAGCTGTACAATCACCATGTTTCAGCCAAGCTCAATGAACCCACCTAGAAACATCCAACTCCTGGTACTCTTCTGGTTTAAGGCTCTGAAAATAACAAGATTCAAGTCTAACTTTTTATGGCCTTTTCCTCAGTCACGTAGACCAAATGTCTTACCAACGAGGCTTTTAACATCATAATCGGGACTTATTTCAGTGTGCTTTAGATCAGTCAATAAAAACATATGGCAATCACATGTGGCAATGCCTTGACTTCTGCTCGAAAATATAGACTAGGTAATAGTTTGTCATTTATTTTCAGCAGCCCAGGATTGAAGCTAATGAAACAGAAAACCATTTGGAGGTAAATTGTGACACAGAAAAATATAGCTCCTACTTTTCTGCTTCATATATTGCTAAAATACATCTTCACTTTTAATAAAATGATACAGAATGATAATCAGCTTGAACATTCTTCACTAACAGTGAAGACATCACTTGAGCTATGTTTGCTTCTCAAAAACTGCATGGCCCTGAAAAAGAGAAGAAAAAAAGAGAATTTGTTCTAATGTAGTCCAACGTTTTAAGGTTATGTTTTCCAAGAATAACCAATCCATAAAACACTTATCACTGGTAATTTGCAAAGACCATGCCTAACTTTCTTACTATCTCTTAAGTACCCAATTCTTCATAGATAATTTTTGTACAAATGAGCGTGGATGGTACTTCTAGGGTTTTGTTCATACAACGATGTATATGCTGGGTTTTGTCCAATAAAGGAAGTTGCATGGCTTGATCCAGTAGGGCACCTAGAGATATAGTGAACTACATCAAGATCAGGGCTTCCATCAAGAGCTTCTGAGTTCAGTGTACCATTTTGTGTTCAAACCCCCCTCCCCAGTGAACGAAATCCCTGCCCGTGTAAAGGTTCCTCTGAGATCTGCCATTCCCTGAGTTCTGGTCAACTCTCTCCACCCCATGCATAATTTTACAAGCCTCTATTATGTCCCCCTCCCTTAGTCGTCTCTTTTCTAAACTGAAAAGACCCAGACTCATCAGTCTTTCCTCATAGGGAAGGTGCTCCAACCCCCTAATCACCTGGGCCGCCCTCCTCTGTACCTTGTCCAGCTCCGTGATGTCTTTTTTTTGCGATACGGTGACCAGAACCATACACAGAGTATTCCAAATGAGACCACACCATATATCTATGCAGGGGCATTATAATATGGGCCATTTTATTTTCAATCCCTTTCCTACTAATCCCTAGCATAGAGTTTGCCTTTTTCACTGCTGCAGCACACTGGGCTGGCACTTTGGTTGAGCTATCCACTATGACCCTGTATAGAAAAATTGCTTTCTGTATCCACATGCCTTCTCCAGTGATGTCTTTTGATCACATGCTGTGTCTTGTTTCCTGTTGCAAATGGCGGGGGCCACATGGCCTCAATAGCCATGCCATAAACCCACATTCTTTCACACTTTCATGCCTACACTTTCTGGCCTACGTGCGACCAGTCACGTACAAAATGAAGTAGCTGGAGTTTGGGTTCCCTCTGATTCCTGGACTGGCTTGGGTGGGCAAATACCTGTTCAGACCCCAAGATGTTTTTCCCTCTCAGTCTCAGCAAGTTCAGGCCCTATTAGCTTATACTTTAAACATCCCAAGGTGCATCACCTTACCCTTACCAGCGCTGAACTTCATTTGCCACATTGTTGCTCACTCAGCAGAGAAAATATATAATTTTTTAAAAGGACCTATGTCATCCATAACAATACCCCCCATACCCACCAGTCATAGTGGAACATGCTGACAATGCCCCTGTGTCAGCCATATGTGGAAACAGCCCACCAATGTATGTAAATGGGGGCGGGGGGGGAGGGACCTCAGCATGCCCAGGAGACACTTTGTAACTGTCTTGCTCCATTCAAACAACATATTTCTGCTTTTGTAGTGAAATGGACCTGTCTTCTCCCATTTTGATCAGATATACCGTATTTTTCGGACCATAAGACGCACCTAGTTTTTAAAGGAGGAAAACAGGGGAAAAAACATTCTGAACCCTGGGGCTGTCATTCCAGTTCCTGAACACTCCTGGCCCTGTCATTCCAGTTCCTGAACACTCCTGGCCCTGTCATTCCAGTTCCTGAACACTCCTGGCCCTGTCATTCCAGTTCCTGAACACTCCTGGCCCTGTCATTCCAGTTCCTGAACACTCCTGGCCCTGTCATTCCAGTTCCTGAACACTCCTGGCCCTGTCATTCCAGTTCCTGAACACTCCTGGCCCTGTCATTCCAGTTCCTGAACACTCCTGGCCCTGTCATTCCAGTTCCTGAACACTCCTGGCCCTGTCATTCCAGTTCCTGAACACTCCTGGCCCTGTCATTCCAGTTCCTGAACACTCCTGGCCCTGTCATTCCAGTTCCTGAACACTCCTGGCCCTGTCATTCCAGTTCCTGAACACTCCTGGCCCTGTCATTCCAGTTCCTGAACACTCCTGGCCCTGTCATTCCAGTTCCTGAACACTCCTGGCCCTGTCATTCCAGTTCCTGAACACTCCTGGCCCTGTCATTCCAGTTCCTGAACACTCCTGGCCCTGTCATTCCAGTTCCTGAACACTCCTGGCCCTGTCATTCCAGTTCCTGAACACTCCTGCTCCACCCTGAGGTTGTCATTCCAATCCGTGGCACCACGATTTCTGTGGTGCAGGCCGTGGCCATGGCCATGATATGTGATTTTATGTTGTGTTTGGGGTGACCCAGTTAAAAAACCCTGAGGATCCATGAGGATCCGTGCTTTGGAACCATGTTTTTGCAGAATGGTGTTGCCACAGAGCCGTGGCACCGTGCTTTCTGTGGTGCAGGCCGTGGCCATGGCCATGATATGTGATTTGATGTTGTGTTTGGGGTGACCCAGTTAAAAAACCCTGAGGATCCATGAGGATCCGTGCTTTGGAACCATGTTTTTGCAGAATGGTGTTGCCAAGCATGGTGTCGCCACAGAGACGTGGCACTGTGGTTTCTGTGGTGCAGGCCGTGGCCATGGTCATGATATGTGATTTGATGTTGTGTTTGTGGTGACCCAGTTAAAAAACCCTGAGGATCCATGAGGATCCGTGCTTTGGAACCATGTTTTTGCAGAATGGTGTTGCCACGAAGTTGTGGATCTGTGATTTTTGTGGTGCAAACGGTGGACGTGGATGTATTATGTGATTTGATGATGTGTTTGGGGTGACCCAGTTGAAAAACCCTGAGGATCCATGAGGATCCGTGCTTTGGAACCATGTTTTTGCAGAATGGTGTTGCCACGAAGTTGTGGATCTGTGATTTTTGTGGTGCAAACGGTGGACGTGGATGTGTTATGTGATTTGATGATGTGTTTGGGGTGACCCAGTTGAAAAACCCTGAGGATCCATGAGGATCCGTGCTTTGGAACCATGTTTTTGCAGAATGGTGTTGCCACGAAGTTGTGGATCTGTGATTTTTGTGGTGCAAACGGTGGACGTGGATGTGTTATGTGATTTGATGATGTGTTTGGGGTGACCCAGTTAAAATACCCTGAGGATCCATGAGGATCCGTGCTTTGGAACCATGTTTTTGCAGAATGGTGTTGCCACGAAGTTGTGGATCTGTGATTTTTGTGGTGCAAACGGTGGACGTGGATGTGTTATGTGATTTGATGATGTGTTTGGGGTGACCCAGTTGAAAAACCCTGAGGATCCATGAGGATCCGTGCTTTGGAACCATGTTTTTGCAGAATGGTGTTGCCACGAAGTTGTGGATCTGTGATTTTTGTGGTGCAAACGGTGGACGTGGATGTGTTATGTGATTTGATGATGTGTTTGGGGTGACCCAGTTAAAATACCCTGAGGATCCATGAGGATCCGTGCTTTGGAACCATGTTTTTGCAGAATGGTGTTGCCACGAAGTTGTGGATCTGTGATTTTTGTGGACTGTTAAGACTTGGTCTAAGAAGCCCAGCCTTTGAGAGGTCAGCAGAGCAAAAGGACGTTCTGTGTGTCGCATCCTACTCCCACGTGCTAATTTTGAGAAGTTCCCAGGTAGAGGACCCACTCTTTGGATAGGGTTTATCAGGTGTAGCCATCCATGGATTGCGCCTAGCCCTGAAAGCTGTGTGTGGGTGACCCCCATTGGTGGTGGGCCCCCTGAGAAAAACACGGGCCCCCTGAGCAAAAAGTTGTTAGCTACGGGCCTGTTGGTGTGGCGGCATCACTGGCACATGGAGGTGCGGATGGGTGTTGCCTCACTGATGGCTTGCAGGATCGAGCAGGGCACTGGATCTGTAGAACCTCGTTGTTTTCATTCTCCGAAGTGTCCACATGGTGGGCAGCGGTGTTTAGTTTCCGTAGAGATGGTGGGCTTTTTGCGTGCTGGACCTCCGCGGTGAACTGCTCTGCAGCTTCTGAGGCGAGGGCCATCTCCATGGACTTCTTGAAGTTAGGGTCACCTTTAGCGATGAGCCTCCTCTGGAGCCGCTTGTCTCTTATTCCACAGACCAGCCAGTCCTGGAGGGCGTCCTCGAGGTTAGCAAAGTTGCAGTGCCGGGCAATCCGTCATAGCACTGTGGCGAAATCCGTGATGGATTCGTTGGCGGTCTGGTTCCTCGTGTGGAATGCATGGCAGGTGGCAATGATGGACAGCTTAGGGGAGAAGTGTTCCTTGAGCCGGTCCAGGATAGTCTGGTCAGTCATGTCTTTGAGCACCACGGGAGCGATGAGCGAGCGGGCGATCTCGTAGGTTGTGCGGCCGCATACCCAGAAGAAAGTGGCATGCTTCTGCTCTGTTGCCTCGATCCCGGAGGACTCGAGGAAGAACTCGAACTGGCCAAGGTAGGACTCCCCGTCCTCTGTGGTGGCGTCGAATGCATCGAAGTGTCCTGGAGCAGCAGCCATGGTCCCGGTAGCAATGTGTTGCACTAAGCACTGGAGCTGGTTCCGCGGTGTGGTGCTGGAGGGTACTGGGCTGGCTCATCCTGCAAAGGCGGCCAGGCTGCTGGGGGAGGGGGAGAAGCGACGGGGGGGGGGATGCACAAGCCCTGCGACTCACACATGGCTGGCTGGCTGAGCGTGGGAAGGAGAGAGAGCCCTGCTGGCTGGACGCTTGCAATACTCTTAACTTTTGCCATGGGCATGTCCCACATTCGGTTCATAAGACGCACACTCTTTTTCCATCACTTTTTTTTGAAGAAAAAGTGCGTCTTATGGTCCGAAAAATACGGTAGTAATAATATAATCACCCAGTTTAAATTACTGGTGGCTATTTTTGTTTCAATGGTCGTGAAATTATTAATTTTGCAACCCAATTTCTGAATTATTTCAACATCTTGTCTAACTGCATGTTTAAGTAGAAGAAAGTTTGAGTCCAGTGGCACCTTTAAGACCAACAGAGTGTAATTCTGGGTATCATCTTCTGTGTGCATAAAAACTTTGTCAGATACTTAAGTAGTTTTGGTAGAATTACACTTGGGCCTAGTGTAAATTGACGTTTCATATCTCAGTTTAAATCAATTATCTTAATCCAAATGATGAAACTCACCAAATATAGAATCACCCTTATTTCTTGATGATCTTCAGCTTCTACTGTGTGTTATTAACAGCCTATTAAAACAACTCAACCTAGACAGATGTCAGCTATGCTGCCATGGCAGGTGGATGGGGGGAGGGCAATGTAGAGTCTATTGCTGTGCTGGAATCTTAACTTTTGTTTTTCCTTGCCACGTCTTATCTGTTAGCCTAAGCCTGTGACCTTGGTAGCAGGCTGCTGATGCTCTCGCTGGGAACGTAGACCCGTTATCTTAGGCGGGCTTCAGCTTAATCCCTGATTGGCTTAGACCCATCAGAGGATCCTGTTTTAAAGTGTGTGTATCTTCTCATTTCATGGGCTTGCAATTAGTTCTGACACAAAATGTATGCACAGATGAACTGCCTTTACTGTACTCAATAAACTTGAACCTTCTGAAGGAATGTTATTGTTGTTGCATATTATACAGATTTTATTAGTTTCATAGAAAGATACTACATAAAAACTAAAAGAAAAGACAGAAGAAACAGAATAGAAAGCATCTAATAGAATGGATACTATACTCATACATCAGTTTTACAATGTAATTATAGACTCTAAGTCTTCTATGCCGTGTCTGTAAGGTTTTTGTTGAAATTTATGATTTAAGTTCACCAGGATAATTTTGCATCCAATTATAAAACCTCGCCCATTTTCTTTCAAAGTTCCCTTCTTGTTTTTTTGTGTAATTGTAAAGTTAATTTGTCCATTTCTGCTGCATCTAACACCCGGAAGATTAGTTCTTCTTTTGTTGGTGTCTCTTCTTTTTTCCAATATTTTGCATATAAAATTCTAGCTGTAGTTATAATTTGTAGAATCATATATACATCTTGTATATTAAAATTTTGTGGGGCAATATTTAATAAAAACAATTCTGATATGAAAGGTACATTTGTGTCAAGTATTTTTTTTACTATCTCATGTATCCATATCCAATATTTTTAACAACATCACATGTCCACCACGTATGATAAAAGAGCCAGTTTTTCGTTTACATTTCCAACATACATTTGACATATTTGGATACCATTTAGCTGAGTTTTCAGGTGTTATATGCCATCTATAAAACATTTTGTATGTATTTTCTTTATAAGACACAGCTTTAGTGAGCTTTATGTTAACTTTCCATACCTTTTCCCATCGTTCTAGTTGTATGTTATGACCTAGAAGAAGAAGAAGAAGAGATTGGATTTATACCCCGCCCTTCACTTGGAGTCTCAGAGCGGCTTACAAACTCCTTTCCCTTCCCCTCCCCACAACTGACACCCTGTGAGGTGGGTGGGGCTGAGAGAACTCTGACACAAACTGCTCTTTTTCAAGGACAGCTGTGCCAGAGCTTGTGACTGACCCAAGGTCACATCAGCAGGTGCAAGTGGAGGAGTGGGGAATCAAACCCGGTTCTCCCAGATTAGAGTCCGCACACCTAACCACTGGATGACCTTGGCCACGCCACAGTTCTGATAAGAGCATTTTATCTTTCACATATCTAGAATCTATTTGTGCTCTTTCCCACCAATTCAAATTGATACCTTTTTCTTTTAACTTTTCTTGCTGAATGAATTTGTGTTGGCTAACTAACAAGTCTTGATATCTCCATAGCTGTTGCTTTGTAAATGTCATTGAATTTGCAAAGGCTTCTAATGGGGATACCCATTTTGGTATCTTATTATGATACAATTTCTGTACTTGCTCCCATTCCTTAACTAATGCTGCTCTAAGAATATGTTGCTTGAAATACTTGTGGTTACCACTTTTTTGGTGCCAGACAAAAGCATGCCAGCCCAGCATTAAATCATGTCCTTCTAGCTTTAGCAGTCTCATATCTTCCAATGTAATCCAATCCTTTACCCATGTAAGAACTGCCACTTTATAATACAGTTGCCAATCAGATAGCGCGAATCCTCTTCTTTCCTTGGAATCTTGTAATATTTTAACTCCCCCCCCCATATGGTTTATTATTTTTAACCTTATAAAGAAACAGTTACAGAAAACAGTAAATCCTACAACATCATAACAAAAGAAACGTTAACTATTTTGAAATATACAGAGATGAACCAGAAGTATCTTTAAATCAATTGTAGTCTTGTAATATCTTCTGCCCCCTCATGGATCACTGCCTTGTCGTGGGGAGGGGGCTTGTGCAGTTCAATGAAGCTGTGGGCTATGCCGTGAAGGGCCACCCAAGACGGACAGGCCACAGCAGAGAACTCAGACCAAGCGTGATCCACCTGGAGAAGGAAATGGCAACCCACTCCAGTATTTTTGCCAAGAAAACCCCATGGACAGTATCAAAAGGCTAAAAGATATGACGCCGGAAGATGAGCCCCTCAGGTCGGAAGGTGTCCAATATGCTACTGAGGAAGAGCAGAGGGCAAGTACAAGTAACCCCAGAAAGAGTGAAGCGGCTGGGCCAAAGCCGAAAGGACCCTCAGTTGTGGATGTGTCTGATGGTGAAAGGAAAGTCCAATGCTGCAAAGAACAATACTACATAGGAACCTGGAATGTAAGATCTATGAATCAAGGTAAGCTTGACGTGGTCAAAAATGAGATGGCAAGACTGAACATCGATATCCTAGGAATCAGTGAACTAAAGTGGACAGGAATGGGCGAATTTAACTCAGAAGACCATTATATCTACTACTGTGGCCAGGAATCTCGTAGAAAAAATGGTGTGGCCTTTATAGTCAACAAGAGAGTGCAAAAGGCAGTACTGGGATACAATCTCAAAAATGACAGAATGATTTCTGTCCGATTCCAAGGCAAACCATTCAACATCACAGTAATCCAAGTCTATGCCCCAACCACTGATGCAGAAGAGGCTGAAGTAGACCGGTTCTATGAAGACCTACAACACCTCCTAGAACTAACACCAAAAAATGATGTCCTCATCATCATAGGGGACTGGAATGCTAAAGTAGGAAGTGAAAAGGTAACTGGAATAACAGACAAGTTTGGCCTTGGAAAGCAAAATGAAGCAGGGCAAAGGTTAACAGAGTTTTGTCAAGAGAACACACTGGTCATAGCGAACACCCTTTTCCAACAACCTAAGAGGCGACTCTACACATGGACATCACCAGATGGGCAACACCGAAATCAGATTGACTATATAATTTGCAGTCAAAGATGGAGAAGCTCTATCCAGTCAGTAAAAACAAGACCTGGAGCTGACTGTGGTTCAGATCATGAGCTACTCATTGCAAAATTCAGACTTAAACTGAAGAAAATCGGGAAAACCATGAGGCCATTCAGGTTTGACCTAGATCACATCCCTGATGAATATACAGTAGAGGTGAAGAATAGATTCAAGGGTCTGGATTTGATAGATAGAGTGCCTGAAGAACTATGGACAGAGGTTCGTGACATCGTACAGGAGGCAGCAATCACCACCATACCAAAGAAAAAGAAATGCAAGAAAGCAAAATGGCTTTCTGATGAGGCTTTACAAATAGCAGAGGAAAGAAGGAAAGCGAAAGGCAAAGGCGAAAAGGAAAGATTTACCCAACTGAACGCAGATTTCCAGAGAACAGCAAGGAGAGATAAGGAGGCCTTCCTGAATGAACAGTGCAAAGTAATAGAAGAAAACAATAGAATGGGAAGGACTAGAGATCTCTTCAAGAAAATTGGAGAAATCAAGGGAGCGTTCCATGCAAAGCTGGCCATGATAAAGGACAAAAACGGTAGGGACCTAACAGAAGCAGAAGAGATTAGGAAAAGATGGCAAGAATACACAGAAGAACTATACAAGAAAGACCTCAATGTCCTTGACAAACACGACGGTATAATCACTGACCTTGAGCCAGACATCCTGGAATGTGAAGTTAAATGGGCCTTAGAAAGCATTACTAACAACAAAGCTAGTGGAGGTGATGGTATTCCAGCTGAGCTATTCAAAGTCTTAGAAGATGATGCTGTTAAAGTTCTGCACTCCATTTGCCAGCAAATTTGGAAAACGCAACAGTGGCCACAGGATTGGAAAAGATCAGTATACATTCCAATCCCAAAGAAGGGCAATGCCAAGGAATGTTCAAACTATCGCACAATTGCACTCATATCACACGCTAGCAAGGTCATGCTCAAGATCCTACAAGCTAGGCTTCAACAGTACGTGGATAGAGAACTACCAGAAGTACAAGCTGGGTTTCGAAGAGGTAGAGGAACGAGAGATCATATTGCCAACATTCGCTGGATTATGGAGAAAGCAAGAGAGTACCAGAAAAATATCTACTTCTGCTTCATTGACTATGCTAAAGCCTTTGACTGTGTGGATCACAACAAACTATGGCAGGTCCTTAAAGAGATGGGAGTACCAGACCACCTCACATGTCTCTTGAGAAACCTGTATAAGGGCCAAGAAGCGACAGTTAGAACCGGATACGGAACAACTGATTGGTTCAGCATAGGAAAAGGAGTACGACAAGGATGTATACTGTCACCTTGCTTATTTAATATATATGCAGAGTACATCATGCGAAATGCTGGCCTGGATGAATCACAAGCGGGAATTAAGATTGCTGGGGAAAAGATCAACAACCTCAGATATGCAGATGATACCACTCTAATGGCTGAAAGTGAAAAGGATCTAAAGAGCCTCTTGCTCAGAGTAAAAGAGGAGAGCGCAAAAGTGGGCTTGAAGCTCAACATCAAAAAAACTAAGATCATGGCATCCGGCCCCATCACTCCTTGGCAAATAGAAGGGGAAGTCGTGGAAGTAGTGACAGACTTCACGTTCCTGGGATCCCAGATCACCACAGACTGTGACTGCAGCCATGAAATTAAAAGACGCCTGCTCCTTGGGAGGAAAGCGATGGCGAACCTAAACAGCATGATAAAAAGTAGAGACATCACCCTGCCAACAAAAGTCCGCATGGTCAAAGCAATGGTATTCCCAGTAGTCATGTATGGCTGTGAGAGTTGGACTATAAGGAAGGCCGAGCGCCGAAGAATAGATTCTTTTGAACTATGGTGCTGGAGAAGACTCTTGAGAGTCCCTTGGACTGCAAGAAGAACAAATCAGTCAATCCTCAAAGAAATCAACCCTGACTGTTCCCTGGAAGGCCAGATAATGAAACTGAAGCTCAAATACTTTGGCCACCAAATGAGAAGGGAGCACTCACTGGAGAAGACCCTGATGCTGGGAAAGATTGAAGGTCAAAGAAGACGGGGACGGCAAAGGATGAGATGGTTAGACAGTGTCAGCGATGCAACGAACATGAAATTGAGCCAACTTCGGAGGACGGCGGAAGACAGGAGAGCCTGGCGGGAGATTGTCCATGGGGTCGCGAAGAGTCGGACCCGACTGTGCGACTGAACAACAACAACAATATCTTCTGGTATTTCTTTCTGAGTTTGCAAATAATCCAGTATGGGCGACCAAATAGAATACCATGTAATATTTTATCTTAACTCTTGGTTTTTTACCTTCCCAGATGAATCGTCTTATCAGTTTTTCAGACTCTTTGAAGTATTTTTGCTCTTTTATCATTGGAATTGTCTGAAATAGGAAGATCAATCTGGGTAAAATGTTTATCTTGACTGTTGCTATTCTTCCCATAAATGATAGTTGCAAGTGTTTCCAGTTTTCTAGATCCTTTTTAATTTCTGTCAATAACGTCATATAGTTGTCTTTGTACAACGAGCTACATCTGTTAGTTATTATTATTCCTAAGTATTTAATTTATTTCTGTACTTCCATTCCTGAAATATTTTGTATATCTTGCTCTTGTTCTTTGGTACAATTTTTTAACAATAGTTTTGTTTTTTTAAGGTTTATTTTCAAGCCAGCATACTGTCCATATTCTTTTATTACTTGTAAAAGTTTATCTATTGAATTTTTGGGTTCTTCTAATATAAATACCAAGTCATCAGCAAATGCTTGTAGTTTATACTCCTCACCTTTAAGTCTAAGTCCCTTAATTTCGTCATTTTCTCTAATCATGTTGTTTACTGTTTCCAATGTAAAAATAAATAAAAGCGGGGATAATGGGCATCCTTATCTTGTTTCTTTTCCAATTTTAATATTTTGTGTGAGTTCACCATTTACTGTAATTCTTGCTGTTTGTGATGTGTATATTGCTCTCACCATGGCATAAAAGTATTCTCCACAGTTCCAGGTCAGCAACTGTTCCAACATAAAAGACCAGTTTGTCAAGGTTTCTCTCTCACCCCAGTCCAGGGATGGGCATTAAACTGAGCATTCAGCAACAATTAAACAAACCCCAGGAGAATGTCTGTACACTCTCCAGGCTTTACCAGTAGTCACTGCCACCAGGATCTCTCACAAAAGGTCCCCACCAAAGATCAGGAGCAGAGATCCCAACTCCTGCCTGGTCTATAGGACTTAAAAGCTTTACCAGCTCTGTACCAGGGCTGCAAACAATTAATTAACACAATGGTAGCCTCCTTAGGCACAAGATTCAGTCTTAGAAATCAGGTTGCAACAGAGGAAACAAGTTCAGATAATATTGATTATATATTATCTTTATTCAGTGCAAAAGCATGCATATAACACGAGACTAGCAAAAGGTAAGAAAACAAATGATATCTATAGCTTGTTCAGCTCTAACTACACAATAGAGGTATTCCATAGTTACCAGGCTTTTAGAGGTATCCAATGATTCAGTGTGCAAATAGTCCAAGGTCTCACCAGGGAATCTTGAAAAGAAACCCCATGGTGCTGTGGGCAGCTAAGTCCATCTTGGCTGCCTACTAGTAAGACTTCATGTTAACAGCACAGTTGAGAAGCAAGCAGCCAGTCCAAAAAGAACTCTTTGTTTCCAGAGAGGAACTCCTATTTTCCCATATGGATTATTGCAATTATACCCCTTCCATCACCACCAGGTATGGCCATTACCCAATAGTGAGAGAGTGGGGAGGCGTGCCCAATCTCTGGTTACCATGCGTTGCCAGGCAAGGTATATTTTGATTGGCTAGGAGTTGGGAATCCTGTCTGCAGTTCAGTATCTCCAACTCCAGCCTCTTCAAGTGTCCATGTGTCATGTCAAGGAATGCTTTTTATGTACTAATGTACTGTGCATAGCTTTTTCCCATGCTTGGGAAGGCGCCTGCATGTCTCTCTGCCCCAGCAATGGTGTCAAAGTGACTTGTATATGGATATGAGGCCTGGCCTATTTGGTAGGCCATCTGCTCAGGTGACAAAAGTCACACGGAAGTGTCACCAGCTAAGGCCATCTGGCCCAGGCAGGAAGAATTCAGAAAATACTTTTTCTGTACACAGTTAAGGTTGTCAAAGGCTTTTCCGCATCTTGAAATAATAATGCCGTTTGCTTTTCAGGATGTGCTTCAAAATATTCTAATACATTCAGGATGATCCCAATATTCTGTGCATTACATTCAGTATTCTAATATAATTTTCTGAAAAAGAAATACACTAAAATACAGAGGATGTATAGTCTTTCTTGTTGAGAATATATATGCGAGGACTGAATGAGTTAGCATATATAATGAGATAAGAAACCAATTTCCCTGTTGAGTCCTGGGGAGGTTTTTGTTCCAAGTGTTGTAATAACTTGTAATTCAGCAATTTCCCCTTCCATTCTGTTCCTGAAGTTCCTTTGTAATAAAACAGCTACTTTGAGGTCACCCATTGAATGTCCTGGAAGGTTGAAGTGTTCTGCTACATGTTTCTCAATCTTGTGATTCCTGATGTCAAATTTGTGTCCAGTTTGTCCTATGTAGAGGACCAAAGGGCATTGTTGACATCTAATGCCATATGCAATGTTAGAAGATGAGCAAGTGAATGAGCCTCTGATGGTGTAGTTGATGTTGTTAAGTCCAGTGATTGTGTTGTCTGGGTGTATGTGGCAGCAAAGTTGGCATCTGGGTTTATTGCAAGCGCTGGTCCCAGTGCCCATATTCAAATTAGATGTTGCATTATTGTAGGTGAGGAGTTGTTTGAGACAGAGGGTCTGTCTGTGTGCAAGAAAAGGTTTGCCTTCCTGTACTTGTGAAAGAGAACTGTCATTATCCAGTAGAGGTTGTAAGTCATTGATGATGTGTTGAACTGTTTTGACCTGAGAGCTGTATGTGACCTCTAGTGGTGTTCTATTATTGTCTCTTTGGGGCCTGACTTGTAACAGGTTTTCTCTGGGTATCATTCCTGACTTCATCAGGTGGATACTTTAATTCTAAAAAGGTGTGTTGTAGATCCCTCAGGTGAGAAATTCTGTCTGTAGGATTGGAGCAGATGCAGCTGTAGCATAAAGCCTGGCTGTATACAATGGATTGTTTGGTATGTTTAGGATGGTAGCTGGAGGCATGTAGGTATGTTTGTCAGTCAGAAGGTTTTCGGTATAAGGTGGTCTCTATGAGTCCATTGTGTACTTTTACAGTAGTGTCCAGAAAATGTATTACTCACATGGATTGGTTCATTGTCAGGTTGATGGTGGGGTGAAAAATCATTGAATGCCTGGTGGAATGGCTTCTTTACCATGTGTCCAGACAATAAAACTGTCATCAATGTAATGTAAGTATAAGAAAGGTATGAGTGGGGGGGGGGGGAGTTTAGGAAGTGTTGTTCCAAGTCAGCCATAAAGATGTTAGCCTACTGTGGGGCCATGCGGGTGTCCATGGCTATTCCATTGATCTGGAGGAACAGGTTATCACCAGATCTGAAGTGGTTATGGATGAGAACAAAATGGCACAGTTTGGTGGCAAAGTCAGCTGTATTGTTGTCAGAAATCATATTTCTTATGGCTTGTAATCCATCTTCATGTGGGATGTTGGTATACAAAGATTCCACATCCACGGTGACTAAAATAGTATTCTCTGGAAGGTTGTTCAAAGATTGTATTTTCCACAGAAAGTCTGTGGTGTCACAAACATAAGTAGGAGCATTGATGGCACAGGGTCTTAGAACAGAGTCCCTGTATTCAGATACCCCCATGATAATAGTGCCTATGCCTGAGACAATGGGGCGTCCTGGGTTGCCTGGTTTGTGTATTTTGGGTAGAAGATAAAAGGTACCTGGTCGAGGTTCCAGTGGTGTGTCTGAAAGGATTAGTTCCCGAATGTGCTGTGGTAATTCTTTTATCTGGTTGGCTTATGTCCAACCAAGGCTGATTCTCTCACTAGCTGGGAACTGAAAACAGAAAGTAAGGCAGTACAATAAATGTCACACTGGAAGATTTCCAACTTTTCCCAAATGTCACAAATAATTCTGTTTTGATTCAGATCATTTATAGTATGTATGAATAGAAGTGTTTTAGGCTGGACAGAGATCTATTTGCACATCAAAACATACATAAATTATCAAAACATACATACATCTAAAGGAGTTGTCTTAGTTTTGAAATTTTTAGAGTCTGGGGGACTGTCTAGTAAAAAATAAAACTCATTTTAAGTTCATAAAATATTAAAATGTCAAAATAAGCATCAAGAATCAATTTACATGGAGTGACATACAGTGCAAGTTAAACAAAAAGGTTGTACTTTTATATCTGTATTTATGTAAATGGACATTTGTCTCTATATACTGGGATTAGGTATTTATATGCTGAACCAAAGGATTGTTGTTTTTAAATGATATTTTAGCACTTCCAAATGTATTATTAAATTATATACAACTAGGAAATAGGCCCATTGTGGAAATAAATACAACAGCATCTAGAAAGAGGCTCTGGGCGGGTGCCCTGGCCTTGGACACTCAGTGTCAATTTCCTGTGGTGACTTCAGCAGGGTATAATGACACTGAGTCCACCATTTTCTCCAGAGGAACTGATCTCTGCTCCCTAAAGAACAGTTGTAATTTTGAGTGATCTCCAGCCCTCCAGCCCTCACCTGGAGATTGGCAACGATGGTACCCCAGAAGGAAATGGTTGGTTTGGAGGGTGGAGTCTATGGCTTTGTACATGCCCGAGTTCCCTTGCCTCCTGAAACCTCACCCTCTCCAGGCTCCATCCCTCACATCTCCAGGAATTTCCCATCTGGAGTTGGCAACCCTATCTCCTTCCCAGCCGATCATCAACCTGCCTTTATTTCCCCCTCACTCTTCAGCTTTCCACCCCCCCACACACCTGCAGCCTCTCCCGTGCTCTGAAGCCCTGACTGCTACGTCACATTGGCTGTCATACGGGGGCCACCTCAGCAGCATATAAGGATACAGAGCCCACCATTTTCTCCAGGGGAACTGATCTCTGCCATCTGGAAAGTAGTTGTAATTCTGAGTGATTTCCAGCTACCTAAAGCTCAGTAGTCACCTCTGCAAGTATGCTCTGTTTGTGCCAAACTAGGGTCTGGAAAAGTCTGATCCACTGGGAAACGTTTTCAGGCAGTTCTGGATTTAGGATGGGGGTTCAGCCTTTGACAGCTATTTAAGTGAATTCATTTCTAGAAGCAGAGTGACCTGGAGGCATATTTTGTTGTTGTTCAGTTGCACGGTTGAGTCTGACTCTTCGTGACCCCATGGACCACATCAAGCCAGGCCCTCCTGTCTTCTGCTGTCCTCTGGAGTTATTTACTATTCCCATATATAAGTGGTAAAGCTGACTTTACTCACTGATAGAGAAAAAAGGACTTTACATGCATTCAAGTGCAGTCTCCCATTTAGTGTTTCTTGGGCTAAGCTGAGAATAGGTTCTGGAGTTAAGTTCAAGTGAGCTCTGATTCTAATCAGACTGATTTTTAATTATGCAGGCTGAAAAGGAGTTCATTATTTCAAACTTGAAACCTTCCTAAACTCATGTACAAATACATTTACATGACACTTGATTTGCAGAGGTGTTGAGTACCTCCAGTTCTCATTGCCTTGAAACTCAAGACCTTTAGAAATTAGGTCATTCTTTAGGTGGATGATTATAGACAGAGGTGTAGAACTTTAGGCTGTCATGTTGAATAGGCTGGCCTAAATTCTGAAAGACAGATGGTTAGAGGAAGCCTGAAAATACACCACATTCTGTTCTCTCCCTCCACCTCCTCCTCTGTATTTTACAATCTTGTAGTCTTATCCAAGTAGCAAAGTTGAATTAAAGCCATTGAGGATGTCTCCAATAGATGCTGTTTCAGCATGTTTACGTGTATCTTTTTGTTCATGGCAATCTGCTCAAAGGCCTTATTAACTAATGCACAACCTTTTCCCAAGTGAACCAGGATGTCCAATGTGGTACAGAAGTGAACTTTCTAGGGGCTAATTCTCCCCCAAATTCTTTTTAAAAAGTTTTAAATATATATATACACTTTAAATATATATATCCCACATTTAATAAGAGTCTTTTATTCATTGTTTTACTTAAGCTGTGGTCAGACTGGCAGCTTGGCGTGATATGGCAGCGCCTCTAATTGTACCAGTTTAAGGTGTTGCAGGGCATATCATCCAGACAGCACACCCTGCTGTGGGTTAGCCACACAGGCATCCTGTGGTCAAGCATCCACATTATTGCAGCGCCTCAGCCATGGAGCGCACTGCCTGGAAATTTTTCAAAAATGCATGTGTGTGCATGTGTGCTCATGCACACACGTAAGGGTGCATGCATGTTAACAAACCGTCTCTGGAAACTGCTGGAGGTGTAAAAATAATAGAGGAACACACCTACATATCTGGTGGAACTGTGATAAAATTCAAAGATTCTGGAAGATTACTAAACAGCTGATAAAAGATATCACAGAAATAGATCTACCTTTAAACCCAGAAATCTTTCTATTAAACATTACACCCAACGGCACTAAATATAATGAAAAATGCATTATTGTTTATTTACTTACAATGGCAAGAATATTTATTGCGAGAAACTGGAAATCAGATATTATACCAAATAGGGAAGAAATGATTGATAAACTTTTTGAGATAATGGAAATGGATAAGTTGAACATGTTGTTGGCTGGAAAACTAGAAGACAAATTTAACCAGAAGTGGCATAAAGCCATAAAATGGTATGAGTCAAACTTGTATACCCCCAAATGTAAATTAAATGGAAATGGATGTATGAATGTATGATGAAAAACTGAAAATAAACTTTTTTAAAAAAAAATACAGGCAAAAAAGTTAAAAACCTCCCTAGCAGCGGGAATGGATCTGCAGGTTCAGACTGCCAAATCCATTCTGCACACGCTCCCCCACATTCAGCCATGCGCAGTGAATGTGTAAGGAACCAAAAACACCACTTGTGATGTGGTGCCCTTATAATCCAGCTCCAAGTCATCCTATGATGGGATGAGTATGCCAGGGGGAGCGCCTGACAGATGTGGCTGTGTGACTGCGCCCATTTAATCCGTTTGTGAACAGTGCCTGTATTGGGCCAAACTGCCAGTCTGACTGCACACTTAGTTGATTTTAAGTGACATTTTAATACTTTATTTATTTACTTAATTCATTTATCATCCTTCTTTCTCACTGAGACTGGAAGTGCATTGCAGAATTTAAAAAGCAATCAAAGAAGACCATGCTAATGATACAATAAACAATGTAATAAAATTGGATCATACCATTAGGTAATAACAATGCAACAGAAGGATTCACTGTTAGAGAAGAATGAAATGAAAGCAATATACTACACTAGAGACAATACAGTAGGAGAGGAGAGGGGAA